>NC_053022.1:517696547-517731962 GCF_003073215.2 Triticum urartu | reverse complement strand
TTCTGGTATGACCTAGGCTAGCCCTTCATGTTTGCATCATGTTTAAATTCCATTTAAATTTTGAAATGGGGATTTGTGAAACCCTCAGAATCATTTCTGAAAATGACCCAAGTAAAAATTGCTCCAAAATGGTCCAAGAAAATGATCATGTTGCTCTGTGAAAATATTGGACAGAAATAAAAATCAAACCAATATTTTAAAGAGCTCATAAGTATTTATTTTGGGCATTTGGAATTAATCCAGTAATTATTTTCATTGGATAAATATTTATATATATATATAGTACTGTCCAAAAATTATGCCAGTTGTTGAGGAGCTCTGAAATAATACCATTAGCCCCTGCAAAAATTGGCATAAGAAAATAAAATGGTTTAGTATTTTATTTAAACCAAACAAATTTTAGAAAATTAGAAAAGAAAACAAAAAGGGAAAGCCTACCTGTGCTTACCTGCGGCCTGGCACTGTGCAGCCGGCCTGGCCCAGTGGCCCAGCAGGCCGGCCCAGCCGACTGGCACTGCCAGTCGTCCCCTTCCTCGCGCCAGGAGGACAGGGGCACGCGCTCGCCGCGCGCGAGCACGCGCCGGCCACCTCCTGCTTCCCCGCTCGCTGCTGGAGGCCCCCGACGACGCCACGCACTCCCGTCGGCCCTCTCGCACTCTCTCTCGCTCTCCCTCCTCCCCTGGACCTCTCTCTCTCACCCCCCGAAAGGCTCCGTCGCCACGGCTCGCCGTTGCCGCGCCCACCGTGACGGCCTCGCCCTTGTTCCGTGCCCAGACGCTCCGCGCCGTCCTCCTCGACCTCTCCGATGACTCACGCAAGCCGGGACGCCCTGCAGAGCTGCCCTCGACGTCATCTTCCTCCTTGGGCTCCGCCGTCCGCCGCCATCGATCCGCCGTCACTAGGTGTTCCCTGAGCCCGTTGTGCTGCTCCGCGTGATCGCCGTGAGCATCTCCCCGTTCCCCCTATCTTCTCCCCCTTGTTCCCGCGTCGTAGCTTCGTTCCCCACCACGGTCGAAGCGCCCCGCCGCCGTCCATGTCGCCGCCGTCACCCTGGGCACCGCAGCCCGCAGCCGAGCGCGTCACCCTGCTCCCGGTGACGCCAGGAGGCCGTAGAGCCTCTCCGCTCGCTTCCCCATGCACCGCAGCCCTCGCCCGCACTTGGCCGTGCTCCGGCCGCCACCCCGAGCTTCGCTCCGGCAAGCTCCGGCCGCCCCCGCCTCTCCCACTTGCTCCATTCGGTGCGGACGAGCGCGGGCTACGCCCCGGTGCTCTCCGCCGTCCTTTTGGTGGCCGGAACGGTGATCCCGAGCCCCTCCACCGCGTTTGGCCTCGCCGGCGGCTAAATGCCGGTGGGGTTGACCGGGTCTAACCCCCCCCCCCCAGTTGACCTGGGGTTTGACTACCCAGGGTCAATGACAGGTGGGGCCCGGCCCTGCTAATGTTTCTATTAGGATTAGTTTAATATCTAATTAACACTGTTAACTAACTATGACACTGACATGTGGACCCCACACGTCAGGTCTGACCAGTCAGTGCTGTTGACTTGCTGACGCAAGCATGATGCAGTGCTGACGCATTAAGCTATTTTTTGGATCTAAAACTATATAGGAAATTCCAGAAAATAGTTTAAACTTCAAAAATTCATAGAAATTCAACCGTAGCTCAGATTGAAATAATTTATATATGAAAAATTATCAGAAAAATGCAATCTATCCATCTGTACCATTTTCATGCATGACAAACCAACCTATACATGCTGTATACATGAAAACACACTTATGGCATATTTAAGAGCTTAATTTGGAGTTGTATTTGAACCCTTGGTTCAAATGGACTTCAACCAAATAAATGCTAGGTGCTTTAACTCAAACAACATCACATATTCATGCCATGATCATGCATCATATTGTTGCATATACTTGTGTTTGATTTTCGACACCGTTCCTTCTCGATAGGTCCTGCACCGGAAAGTGTTCGGGAGTACTTATCAGTGGAGCAGTGCCCCCCTGTTGATCTACCAGGCAAGCAACCCCCCTTGTTCATTCCGATACAATCCCACTTTCTCGCTCCTGCTCTCTTTTATTGCATTAGGACAACAACGATTCAACTGCTACTTTATGTTGCGGTAGTTGAACCCATTCCTCTGGGTGACCTGTCATTGCCACAGTAAATAGTTGAAACCCACTAGCATGTGTAGGAGTTTATTGAGCCATGTGGTGTTCCTACCATGCCATGCCTGCTATTGCTTAGGGTTGTGTCGGGTCTGATTCATTGGGAATGAATTAGAGTGGTACGATATGTTCTGGTGCTGAGAGTTAAGCGTGTGAACACGATTTGGTAAAGGTAGCGGTGAGAGGCCATGTAGGAGTACATGGTGGGTTGTCTTACTGGAACCGTCCTTAAGAACTGAGTTCGGTGTAAGTTGTCCAATGACTAGTTACTACCACACATTGGGCTCCGGGTGCTCCAAGCTCTCTCGACTTATTAGCCAACTTGATCTCAGTCCAGGAGTTGCAATTAGTTTCTGGTGTTTGTAGGTAGTGTTATTAGTCTACCAAGTGGCACCCGGCCAGGTGGGTTTGGGACGGACTAGGCATAGTGGCACGGTGTACCATGTGGCACCCGGATGGTGGGCTTGGGAACCCTGCTCACATCGTTTGGGGCCGTGAGCGACACCCCGGCCGGATCTCCTTGCGGATGGAACCCGAATAGGCGATAAACCTGGACTAGAGTCTTGCGTGGTTAGTCAGGTCATGGCCGACACCCTCGCCAGGCTTCCGCTTGAAGGTTGCCGAGGTACATGACGTGTACATGGTGATAAGTGGTGAGAGCGTGTGTGAAGAAGTACACCCCTGCAGGGTTATCACGATCTATTCGAATAGTCGTGTCCTCGGTTATGGACTTCTTGGATGCTTACGTGGAACATAGACAACTTAAAGTGGATACTCTAAAATGCTCAAGACAAGTGTGAGTGCTATGGATGGCCTTCTCGTAAGAAGACGAGGATGAATCCATAGTAGTGTATTGATGTGGTGATTAGTGGACTCGTGTGCGCTGCCTCACCTCAAAGAAGTTTCTCGTTGTCGTAGAACAGGATAGCCACTGAGTCAAAGCTGGCTTGCTGCAACTAAACCCCACATTACCTTCTTGATACAAATGCATGTATGATAGGATCTGATGTAAGTCTTGCTGAGTACCTTTGTACTCACGTTTGCTTTATTTATGTTTTGCAGGTGAGACATCTGTCTCACTAGTAGTACCGCTTGGACTTCGACGAGTAGCTTGTTACCTCAGCTACGATCTTGTACCCTTGGGAGGGACTTGTAGATAGTCAGGCTTCTTAGCCTTTTTCTTTTGTAGTTGTCTGTACTCAGACATGTAATGCTTCCATTACTTGTATGCTCTGAATGATGGGTCATGTGACCCCTGTTTGTATTTAATGCTATGTGGCTCTTCTGGGCCTTTATCTATATGAGTTGTGTTATGTTGTGATGCCATGTTGTACATCACATACTTGCATGTTATGCGTACGTGTGATGTGTATTGCTATGTGTGGGATCCGACAATCTAGTTGTTTATACTTGGCAGCCTCTCTTATGGGGAAATGTAGTCTAGTGCTTCCTTGAGCCATAGTAGTCCGCTACAGCCCGGTTCACCAGAGTCCTGCTAGCCCAGCACTACTACTCAGGACACTTGACTGGCCGGCATGTGTTTCACTTCGTTCCTGTGTCTATCCCTTCAGGGAAATGTCACGCGGTGACATCCGGAGCCCTGTTAGCCCAGTGCTACAGCCCGGATTCATACGCTGCTGACCGACATGCTCGATGTGAATCATGTATGCCTGTCCCCATAGGTTAGTGCCGCTTTGGGTTCACGACTAGCCATGTCGGCCCGGGTTCTCTGTCATATGGATACTAGCAATACAATCATATACGTGAGCCAAAAGGCGCAAACGGTCCCGGGCCAGGGTAAGGCGACACCCGTGGGAACACCGTGCGTGAGGCCACAAAGTGATATGAGGAGTTACCGGCTAGATTGATGTGACTTGGAATCGGGGTCCCGACAGCTTTGGTATCAGAGCCTGACTGCCTGTAGGATTTCGAAGCCAACCTGGTCGAAGTTGAGTCTAGAAATTCTTTAGTTATGTAAGGGAATTGATTGTGGAAGGGAACGTAAGGCTCTTTTTACTCCTTATACCTCATGCCTTCTGATCTGAGTCATCCTATCTTTCCTACGGGGTTAAGGAACTAGGCTTCCTCTTCTGTCTATCAGGATCACGTGTTACTACTCCGTAGTCTCTTAGGATTGGTTGATCTGAGTCATATCCCAGTTCGAGTATCTCCGGTGTAGCCTGTTTAGTAATATTTTTGAACCTTGAGTGATGATGTTGAGTTTGGTGCTACCCGTCTTTGTAGAATGTTTCATTTTGAGCATTCTACTGCCGTTATGCTGCCGGAATTGTCCTAGGAGTTTGAGAGATACTAAATTCTTGTGCTACCTTCTGCATCCTATAGTTGATGCTCAATCCATCCTTGTTTTCCTTGGTTTCGTTCTTCAGGATGTTGCCGGTTAACCGAAGTTCTATTGCTCGTAGCCGGAACCACAGAGATGGTAGGGATGAGGATCCTCCCGATCAGTCTTCGTTGGCAGAGTTCATGTTAGAGATGGAGAGGAACAAGCGTGAGTCTAACCGCTTGCTAGCACGTATTGAGGAGAACACCTCCCAGCAGCACAAAGAGTTTGTGTCCATTCATGACTTCATTGGCCTGAAACCACCTACCTTCCATCATTCCATTGAACCACTTGATGCAGATGACTGGCTCCGTAGTATCACACACAAGCTCCGTTCTGCGAACGTAGCTGAAGGTGACAAGGTCACCTATGCTGCTTATCACTTTGAAGGTCCTGCTAGTATTTGGTGGCAGAACTATGAGGCTATGCTTCCAGCTGGCCAGATACCCACCTGGAGAGATTTCATTGAGGCTTTTCGTGAGCATCACATCCCTCAGGCTCTCATTGACCGCAAGAGAGAAGAGTTCTGTAGTTTCACTCAGAGTAAGATAGTTGTTGATGCTTACAATAGAGATTTTGAGAACCTTGCCCGCTATGCTACAGAAGAGGTGTCCACAGACGCCAAGAAGTAGGCTAGGTTCCGGAAGGGTCTCAACCCCAAGTTGCGTCGTGATCTCCACTTGCATCATTGCAATACATTCCAGGCTCTTGTGAACAAGGCCATTAATGCAGAAACAGCTCAACTTACTTACGAGGAGTCTCGTAAGCACACCCGTGATTTGGGTTCTTCTTCCGGTTCTACTTCGCAGAAGCGCCAGATTTGGGTTCCGAATTCCGCTCTTCCACCCGGTTATTCACCGAGGCCATCTTATGTGGCGCCTCACCCAGTTCAGCAGTATGTTCCACCCAGACCTTTTGGTAGACCCCTTGTCGATGCGGGTCCACGTCCTACCTCAGGGACTTGCTTCACATGCGGAGAGCCAGGACACTATGCACGTGACTACTCTCAAACCAATTATGCTCCACCCCAGCCTGAGAAGTCTGTTGGCCGTGGTAAGCCATCACGCAAGATGATCAGTGTTAAGTCAGCTTCCACTGAACATGGACATGTGCATCACGTCTCAGCTACAGACGCTCATGATGATCCAGATGTCATTCTTGGTACACTCCTTGTCAATTGCCATCCAGCATCGGTTTTATTTGATACCGGAGCATCTCACTCCTTCATTTCCGAAAGCTATGCTAACTTGCACAACATCTCATTTTGTGATATGCCCTCTCCACTAGTCATTCAAACTCCTGGATCCAAATGCCAAACTTCTAGTGTAAGCCATGGTAATGAAATCCTTATTGACAGACTTGTATTCCTTGCATCACTTATAGCCCTCAAGACTACAGATATTAACATCATCTTGGGTATGGACTGGATGAAAGCTCATTATGCCAAGATTAATTGTTACACAAGGTCTGTTCAGCTTACACATCCATCTGGCAAGATAGTCACTGTATCCACTAGAGTTACAAAGTGCCAACTCTATTCTCTTAATGCCAACCCTCTTCCTGACCTTGAAGATATCCTGGTAGTCCGTGACTTCCCGGATGTCTTTCCTGAGGAACTACCAGGTATCCCACCTGACAGAGATGTAGAGTTTGTCATAGATCTTATCCCAGGAACCGCCACAATTTCTAGGAGACCCTACAAGATGGCACCCTTAGAGCTAGCTGAGCTTAAGAAACAACTCGATGAATCCTTGCAAAAGGGTTTCATCCGTCCTAGTTCTTCTCCCTGGGCTTGCCCCGTCCTCTTCGTCAAGAAGAAGGATGGTACGAACCGAATGGTTGTAGATTATCGTCCCGTTAATTTGGTCACGATAAAGAACAAGTATCCGCTCCCCAGGATCAACGATCTGTATGATCAGCTCGCTGGATCCTCAGTCTTTTCCAAGATGGATTTGAGGTTAGGCTATCACCAAATCAAGATCAGAAATGGGGACATTCCTAAGACGGCTTTTGTCACTCGTTATGGTCAGTACGAGTAAACCGTCATGTCCTTTGGTCTAACCAATGCTCCAGCTACATTCTCCCGCTTGATGAACTCGATCTTCATGGAGTACTTAGATAAGTTCGTCGTGGTTTACCTCGATGATATTCTTATTTACTCGAAGAACGAGGAAGAGCACGCCGAACATCTTAGACTTGTGTTAGAGAAACTCAGAGAGCATCGTCTTTATGCCAAGTTCTCCAAGTGCGAATTTTGGTTACCAGAAGTGACCTATCTCGGCCACGTAATCTCTGGTAAGGGCATTGCTGTCAATCCCGAGAGAGTTCAGGTCGTTCTTGATTGGACTCTGCCTGAAATAGTTAAGCAAGTTAGGAGTTTCCTTGGTCTAGCCAGTTATTGTCGCCGCTTCGTTGAGAACTTCTCCAAAGTGGCCAAACCTCTCACAGAACTTCTCAAGAAAGATAAAAAGTTTGAGTGGTCCCAACAGTGTGAGCACAGTTTTCAGGAACTGAAAAGACGTCTGACTTCTGCTCCCATACTTGTGCCACCGGATTTCACTAAGGACTTTGTTATCTACTGTGATGCCTCACGACAGGGACTAGGTTGCATTCTTATGCAAGATTGCCATGTGATTGCCTATGCATCTCGACAGTTGCATCCACATGAGTAGATTTATCCTACACATGACCTAGAGCTTGCAGCCGTAGTCTATGCACTTAAGACCTGGCGACATTACCTTCTCGGTAAACGTTGCAAGATTTACACCGATCACCAGAGTCTCAAGTATATCTTCACCCAACCTGATTTGAACCTTAGGCAAAGACGTTGGCTGGAGTTGATCTCAGATTACGACTTAGGGATTACCTACACCCCAGGCAAGGGCAATGTCATGGCTGATGCGCTAAGTCGTAAGTCCTATTGCAACAATCTCATGTTGCAACAGGGCCAACCATTTCTCCATGAGGAATTATGTAAGCTTAACCTCCACCTTGCTCCTCACGGATTCCTTTCTACCTTGGTGGCGAAACCTACTCTTGTGGATCAAATCATCTCTGCTCAGAAGCAGGATACGGGAATTTCCCGGATCAAGAGAAACATTAACAAGGGAGTTGGTGGTAGTTTCTCTATAGATGATCGTGGTGTTGTTTTCTTTGAGAGCCGCTTGGTGGTTCCCAAGAATCAACATCTTCGACAATTAATCCTTAAGGAGGCGCATGAATCTCCTCTCACAATTCATCCCGATAGTACTAAGATGTATCAGGACCTACGCCAGAGGTTCTGGTGGACTAGGATGAAGAGAGAAATTGCTCAGTTTATTGCTAACTGCGACATTTTTCGTCGCGTTAAGGCAGAACATCAAAGACCTGCTGGCACCCTTCAACCTTTAGCTATTCCTGAGTGGAAATGGGATAAAGTTGGTATGGACTTCATCACCGGCTTTCCCAGGACCAAGAAAGGGAATAATGCTATCTTCGTAGGCATTGGTCATCTTTCCAAAGTGGCTCACTTCCTACCCGTTCGAGAGAGTATCACTGCTAGTCAGCTCACTGACTTATATATTTCTCGAATAGTGTCACTTCATGGTGTTCCACTAGAGATCAATTCAGACCGTGGTAGTCTTTTCACTTCTCATTTCTGGGAGAGTTTCCAAACTGCCATGGGCACCCATCTTTCCTTCAGTACCGCTTTCCACCCTCAATCAAGTGGTCAGGTGGAAAGGGTCAACCAAATTCTCGAAGACATGCTTAGAGCTTGTGTTATCTCCTTCAGTATGGATTGGGAGAAGTGTCTTCCCTTCCCCGAGTTTGCTTATAACAATAGCTACCAATCCAGCCTCAAGAAAGCTCCTTTTGAGGTTCTGTATGGACGAAGATGTCGAACACCTCTGAACTGGTCAGAAACCGGTGAAAGACATTTCTTTGGACCGGACATGATTCAGGAGGCAGAAGAGCAAGTTCGCATCATTCGTGAGAATTTGAAAACAGCCCAATCTTGTCAAAAGATCCAGTATGACCGTCATCATAAGGAAGTGGCTTATGAAGTTGGCGACAAGGCTTACCTTCGGGTTACTCCTTTGAAGGGTACCCATCGTTTCGGTATCAAGGGCAAGTTGGCTCCTCGTTACATTGGTCCCTTTCACATTTTCGCTAAACGAGGAGAGGTTGCCTACCAGTTGGAACTACCCCCACATCTTTCTCGAGTACATGATGTTTTCCACGTCTCTCAACTTAGGCATTGCTTCTCGGATCCCATCCGCGGAGTGGACCACGAAACGCTTGATCTCCAAGATAACCTCACTTATCGAGAGTACCCTGTTCGCATTCTTGATCAAGCAGAGCGTGTCACTCGATGTCATAACATCAAGTTTCTCAAGGTTCAGTGGTCTCATCATTCCGAGAGAGAAGCTACCTGGGAGCGTGAAGATCGTCTTCGACTGGAGTAACCCACTTTCTTTCCGCCGACTCCTGAATCTCGAGACGAGATTCTTCCCAGTGGGGGCGAGTTGTCACATCCCTAGTTCTGGTATGACCTAGGCTAGCCCTTCATGTTTGCATCATGTTTAAATTCCATTTAAATTTTGAAATGGGGATTTGTGAAACCCTCAGAATCATTTCTGAAAATGACCCAAGTAAAAATTGCTCCAAAATGGTCCAAGAAAATGATCATGTTGCTCTGTGAAAATATTGGACAGAAATAAAAATCAAACCAATATTTTAAAGAGCTCATAAGTATTTATTTTGGGCATTTGGAATTAATCCAGTAATTATTTTCATTGGATAAATATTTATATATATATATAGTACTGTCCAAAAATTATGCCAGTTATTGAGGAGCTCTGAAATAATACCATTAGCCCCTGCAAAAATTGGCATAAGAAAATAAAATGGTTTAGTATTTTATTTAAACCAAACAAAATTTTAGAAAATAGAAAAGAAAACAAAAAGGGAAAGCCTACATGTGCTTACCTGCGGCCTCGCACTGTGCAGCCGGCCTGGCCCAGTGCCCAGCAGGCCGGCCCAGCCGACTGGCACTTCCAGTCGTCCCCTTCCTCGTGCCAGGAGGACAGGGCACGCGCTCGCCGCGCGAGCACGCGCCGGCCACCTCCTGCTTCCCCGCTCGCTGCTGGAGGCCCCCGACGACGCCACGCACTCCCTCGGCCTCTCCTCACTCCCTCTCGCTCTCCCTCCTCCCCTGGATCCCTCTCTCTCACCCCCCGAACGGCTCCGTCGCCACGGCTCGCCGTTGCCGCGCCCACGTCACCCTCGCCCTTCGTTCCGTGCCCAGACGCTCCGCGCCGTCCTCCTCGACCTCTCCGAGATCACGCAAGCCGGACGCCCTGCAAGCTGCCCTCGACTCGTCTTCCTCCTTCGGGCTCCGCACCGTCCGCCGCCGTCGATCGCCGTCACTATTCCCGAGCCCGCTGTGCTGCTCCGCGTGATCGCCGTAGCATCTCCCCGTTTCCCCTCTCTTCTCCCCCTCGTTCCCGCGTCGTAGCTTCATTACCCACCACGGCCGGAGCGCCCCGCCGCCGTCCATGTCGCCGTCGTCGCCCTGGCCACCGCAGCCCGCAGACGAGCGCTCACCCTGCTCCTGGTGACGCCAGGAGGCCGTAGAGCCTCTCCGCTCGCTTCCCCACACCGCAGCCCTCGCCCGCACTTGGCCGTGCTCCGGCCGCCGCCCCGAGCTTCGCTCCGGCGAGCTCCGGCCGCCCCCGCCTCTCCCACTTGCTCCATTCGGTGCGGACGAGCGCGGGCTACGCCCCGGTGGTCTCCGCCGTCCTTTTGGTCGCCGGAACGGTGATCCCGAGCCCCTCCGCCGCGTTCGGCCTCGCCGGCGGCTAAACGCCGGTGGGGTTGACCGGTCTAACCCCCCAGTTGACCTGGGGTTTGACTACCCAGGGTCAACGACAGGTGGGGCCCGGTCCTGCTAATGTTTCTGTTAGGATTAGTTTAATATCTAATTAACACTGTTAACTAACTATCACACTGACGTGTGGACCCCACACGTCAGGTTTGACCAGTCAGCGTTGTTGACTTGCTGACGCAAGCATGATGCAGTGCTGACGCATTAAGCTATTTTTTGGATCTAAAACTATATAGGAAATTCCAGAAAATAGTTTAAACTTCAAAAATTCATAGAAATTCAACCGTAGCTCAGATTGAAATAATTTATATATGAAAAATTATCAGAAAAATGCAATCTATCCATCTGTACCATTTTCATGCATGACAAACCAACCTATACATGCTGTATACATGAAAACACACTTATGGCATATTTAAGAGCTTAATTTGGAGTTGTATTTGAATCCTTGGTTCAAATGGACTTCAACCAAATAAATGCTAGGTGGTTTAACTCAAACAACATCACATATTCATGCCATGATCATGCATCATATTGTTGCATATACTTGTGTTTGATTTTCGACACCGTTCCTTCTCGATAGGTCCTGCACCGGAAAGTGTTCGGGAGTACTTATCAGTGGAGCAGTGCCCCCCTGTTGATCTACCAGGCAAGCAACCCCCCTTGTTCATTCCGATACAATCCCACTTTCTCGCTCCTGCTCTCTTTTATTGCATTAGGACAACAACGATTCAACTGCTACTTTATGTTGCGGTAGTTGAACCCATTCCTCTGGATGACCTGTCATTGCCACAGTAAATAGTTGAAACCCACTAGCATGTGTAGGAGTTTATTGAGCCATGTGGTGTTCCTACCATGCCATGCCTGCTATTGCTTAGAGTTGTGTCGGGTCTGATTCATCGGGAATGAATTGGAGTGCTACAATATGTTCTAGTGCTGAGAGTTAAGCGTGTGAACACGATTTGGTAAAGGTAGCGGTGAGAGGCCATGTAGGAGTACATGGTGGGTTGTCTTACTGGAACCGTCCTAAAGAACTGAGTTCGGTGTAAGCTGTCCAATGACTAGTTAATACCACACATTGGGCTCCGGGCGCTCCAAGCTCTCTCGACTTATTAGCCAACTTGATCTCAGTCCAGGAGTTGCAATTAGTTTCTGGTGTTTGTAGGTAGTGTTATTAGTCTACCAAGTGGCACCCGGCCAGGTGGGTTTGGGACGGACTAGGCATAGTGGCACGGTGTACCATGTGGCACCCGGATGGTGGGCTTGGGAACCCTGCTCACATCATTTGGGGTCGTGAGCGACACCCCGGCCAGATCTCCTTGCGGATGGAACCCAAATAGGCGATAAACCTAGACTAGAGTCTTGCGTGGTTAGTCAGGTCATGGCCGACACCCTCGCCAGGCTTCCGCTTGAAGGTTGCCGAGGTACATGACGTGTACATGGTGATAAGTGGTGAGAGCGTGTGTGAAGAAGTACACCCCTGCAGGGTTATCACGATCTATTCGAATAGTCGTGTCCTCGGTTATGGACTTCTTGGATGCTTACGTGGAACATAGACAACTTAAAGTGGATACTCTAAAATGCTCAAGACAAGTGTGAGTGCTATGGATGGCCTTCTCGTAAGGAGACGAGGATGAATCCATAGTAGTGTATTGATGTGGTGATTAGTGGACTCGTGTGCGCTGCCTCACCTCAAAGAAGTTTCTCGTTGTCGTAGAACAGGATAGCCACTGAGTCAAAGCTGGCTTGCTGCAACTAAACCCCACATTACCTTCTTGATACAAATGCATGTATGATAGGATCTGATGTAAGTCTTGCTGAGTACCTTTGTACTCACGTTTGCTTTATTTATGTTTTGCAGGTGAGACATCTGTCTCACTAGTAGTACCGCTTGGAATTCGACGAATAGCTTGTTACTTCAGCTATGATCTTGTACCCTTGGGAGGGACTTGTAGATAGTCAGGCTTCTTAGCCTTTTTCTTTTGTGGTTGTCTGTACTCAGACATGTAATGCTTCAGTTGGTTGTATGCTCTGAATGATGGGTCATGTGACCCCTGTTTGTATTTAATGCTATGTGGCTCTTCTGGGCCTTTATCTATATGAGTTGTGTTATGTTGTGATGCCATGTTGTACAGCACATACTTGCATGTTATGCGTACGTGTGATGTGTATTGCTATGTGTGGGATCCGACAATCTAGTTGTTTATACTTGGCAGCCTCTCTTATGGGGAAATGTAGTCTAGTGCTTCCTTGAGCCATAGTAGTCTGCTACAGCCCGGTTCACCGGAGTCCTGCTAGCCCAGCACTACTACTCAGGACACTTGACTGGCCGGCATGTGTTTCACTTTGTTCCTGTGTCTGTCCCTTCAGGGAAATGTCATGCGGTGACATCCGGAGTCCTGTTAGCCCAGTGCTACAGCCCGGATTCACACGCTGCTGACCGACATGCTCGACGTGAATCATGTATGCCTGTCCCCATAGGTTAGTGCCACTTTGGGTTCAGGACTAGCCATGTCGGCCCGGGTTCTCTGTCATATGGATACTAGCGACACAATCATATACGTGAGCCAAAAGGCGCAAACGGTCCCGGGCCAGGGTAAGGCGACACCCGTGGGAATACCGTGCGTGAGGCCGAAAATTGATATGAGGTGCTACCGGCTAGATCGATGTGACTTGGAATCGGGGTCCCGACATCCGACTACGGACAACCAAATGAAAAAGAAGATAACCCAACTGCTAGATCCCCGATCGTCCCAACTAGGCACCACTACTAGTCACCAGGAAACGAAACATAGTAACGACCAAGGTCCATGTCGAACTCCCACTTGAGTTTGGTAGCATCACCTGCACTGGTATCATCGGCACCTACAACTGCTTGGAAATATATGTGAGTCACGATGAATCAGCAATCTCACACCCGCGAGATCAAGACTATTTAAGCTTATGGATAGGATATGCTGATGAGGTGGAGCTGCAGCAAGCGCTAAGCAAATATGGTGGCTAACATACGCAAATAAGAGTAAGATGAGAAGCTACGCAACGGTCGTGAAGCTACAAGTGATAAAGAAGTGATCCTAAAACTACTTACATTCAAACATAACCCAAACCATGTTCACTTCCCGGACTCCGCCGAAAAGAGACCATCACGGCTACACACGGAGTTCATTCATTTTAATTAAGTCAAGTGTCAAGTTCTCTACAACCGGATATTAAAAAATTCCCATCTGCCACATAACCGCGGGCACGACTCTCAAAAGTTTATACCCTGCAGGGGTGTCCCAACTTAGCCCATTACTAGCTCTCACTATCAACGAAGGATATTCCTTCTCCCTGAAAGACCCGATCAGTCTCGGAATCCCGGTTACAAGACATTTCGATAATGGTAAAACAAGACCAACAAGGTTGTACGATGTGCCGACAATCCTGATAGGAGTCACATGTATCTCGTTCTCAGGGCACACCGGATGGGCCAGACGTCAGGCTGGCATAGACCCTGGTTACCCAGGGGGCGTCGGACATCACCCGGGTTGGACCAACACTCAGAGGAACACTAGCCCATGGGGGTAAAATAAAGATGACCCTCGGGTCTGCAGAACCCAAGGGAAAAAGGTTTAGGTTGTAGGCAAATGCAAAACCATGGTTAGGCCTTGCTGGAGGAGTTTTATTCAAGGCGAACTATCAGGGGGGTCCCGTAACCCCAACCGCGTAAGGAACGCAAAATCAAGGAACATAACACTGGTATGACGGAAACTAAGGCGGCAAGAGTGGAACAAAACACCAGGGATAAGGCCGAGCCTTCCACCCTTTACCAAGTATATAGATGCATTAATTAAAATAAGAGATAATGTGATATCCCAACATATCCATGTTCCAACATGGAACAATCTTCAACTTCGCCTCCAACTAACAACGCTATAAGAGGGGCTGAGCAAAAGCGGTAACATAGCCAAACAATGGTTTGCTAGGAAGGTGGGTTAGAGGCTGGACATAGCAATATGGGAGGCATGATATACCAAGTGGAAGGTAGCACGAATAGCGATAGAATGAACAACTAGCAAGCAAAGATAGAAGTGATATCGAGGGTAGTGGTGATCTTGCCTGCAAAGTTCTCTGAGTTGTTGAAAGCTTGCTCCTCGTTAGCGTACTCAACAGGTTCCTCATTCACGTACTCATCTCCCGGCTCTACCCAAAGCACGAACATAAACAATGGAACAACAACCAATCACTGTGCAATGCACAAGCAACATGATGCAATACATGGCATGGGATGCAAGGTATTATGTGCAATGCATATGGGTACTCCAGAAGGAAAAGGATGAACAAAGCATCAACTTAGCAAACCAAGTATGCCGCTGGAAAGATGAGGTGATTTCGGCCGAAATCGATATAAGGATCACCAGAAACGGATGCACGGTTTGCAAATGACAAGCAAAACAAGAATGACGCAAATCTGCGATTAACAACATCATAGCACTTAGAATGCAACAAGAAACTATGCTACAGCACTCCAACATAGCAACAAAGCATATGACCATAATTTATAGGTGAAGCTCTACAAATCGCGAACACTAAGCTCCTGCTAGTTCTCTCGAGAACAAGCTCAAAATAGCATGGCAAAAATACAAATGATATCAGCTTCACAGACTTGGAGAAAATACTAAGCATAGCAACACAGCATCAGGAAGCAGTGTTTAGAGCAAGAAAACAACATGCTACAGGAAAATATCATGGCAACCAAAGGCATGGAATTATATTACTAAACACATAGTACAAAACTCTCTTACTGAACTTTAACTAAAGATGCATGGAAAATGATGTGGCACCCATGCAAACGTGGCGAGTTATATGAACAGTTTCAGACTTAGAAGAAAAACAGAGCATGGCAGGAACGGATTCATGATAGCAACTTTAAAAGCTCATGCCACTCACTATAGAGAATTTCATGGCATCACAAGGTAACCAAAATGAAGTAGACATATTCAAGAAGCTAAGCATGGCAAGATAAAGTTCATAGGGTGAATGGACCACTAGCAACACACATGGCAAAACTGAATAGCATGTTAAGAATCTGCCAGGAATAATATTTAGCAAAAGTAGAGCCTGGTAATGACATGATACACTACTCCATAATTACAACCAGAGGCAAGAATGGATATACAAATACCGCATCTTAAAAACACTCTTAGTGAACTACCTCAAAATATGCATGGATCTCATGGGAGCAACAAGTTTACATGGCATCAAAATGTAATAGGAAAAGGACTTTGCAAAAACACTAATTGTCTAAAATCAGCAACATTATGAAGCAAACTTTGCATGCTTGTGATAGTCACCACATAGATTAAAAAAATACAAAACTTACACCCCTGTAAAGATGGCATGAAGGATCTCATAAAACATGTAGACATCATCTCATAGGATGCACACAAAAAATGCAACGAAAATGAAAAATCATCAAGTTCTGTTAACAGACAGCAGTTAACATCATATAGCACTTTTGCAACGAGGATAATGGCATCAATATGGACAGTAACATGCATACAAATTCCACTAACATGAAGAGCATCACGAGGCGAACATTTTCATATATCATATGCATGAATCGAAGCACTAAGCACGGTGATATAGCATGATGAACAACGCATAACAATGTTACAGACTTCAGAAAAAAATGAGGTCAACCTCTCAAATCCGGATCTCGGGTCGCACGTAGATCGAGGATGGCCGGTGTCGTTGTCAAAACCAGTGGATCTCGGGTAGGAGATCCTGAATTGTGCGTCTGGGGTTGATGGTAACATGAGACAGGGAACACAATGTTTTCCTAGGTTCGGGCCCTCTTGATGGAGGTAAAACCCTATGTCCTACTAATTAATATTGATTTGTATGGGGGTAACAAGAGTTGATCTACAATGAGATCGTAATGGCTAAAACCCTAGAAGTCTATCCTATCTGATTATTCTTGTCTCTATAGACTAAGCCATCTAGTTTATATAGACACCGGAGGGGACTAGGCTTATATAAAGTCGGTTACAGAGAAAGGAATCTTTATATCTGAACGCCAAGCTTGCCATCCATGCCAAGGAAAGTCCCATCCGGACACAGGTAAGAGTCTTCGGTCTTGTATCTTCGTAGCCCACTTGTTGCAAGTCACCTCTGAGAGCGGATGATGATAAGGAGCACTTGACCTTGGATCTTGAGTCTGAGACTTGTTCTGATAGCCTGGGTTGGGGGGGGGGGAAGATCCATGGCCACCTTTGTTCTTTTGTTGGTACGGCTGACGAAACAGAGGAGGAGGAAGCGAGAACTTCTGTTGATTAGCTGCCACTTGTGAGGAAGAAGACTGAACTGCATCCTTGATTCTCTTCTTAGAAGCCTCACACTAGAGCTGAGCACCTTCTTGCTTGAGGGCCATGTTATAGAATTCATCGAACTTAGTAGGCTCAATGAGAACGAGTGCTAACTGCAGGTCTTCTTTGAGGCCACCGATGAAGTGATAGATCATGCTCTTTTCATCAGGAACATCCTGCCTTGCGAAGCGAGCAAGGTTCTGAAACTGGATGTTGTATTGATACACGGACATGCTGCCTTGCTTGAGATTGCGGAACTACTCACGCTTGCTCTCAGCAACACTTGTTGGAATATGATGAGCTTTGAAGTCTCGGCAGAAATCATCCCAGGTAATCACACGACCTCCTCTGGAATCTTTGTATTGTTGATACCAATCAGCAGGTTGGTCCTTGAGATGAAAGGAAGCAAACTTGACATAGTCCTTAGACCTGACATTGCTACATTCAAAATGCTTGTTGATGTTCACGAGCCAATCATCAACGTCCGTGGCCTCGGCACAGTAGCTGAAAGACTTTGGCTGATTTGCAAGCAATTGGTTGAGGGCAGCAAACTGAGGCTGATTGTTGAAATTCCCTTGGCCTTGATTCCCTTGGTTGCCCTCTTGCAAGAGTTACAAAAGCATCTGGGTGTTGGTGTTGGTGGCTGCCATGACAGCTTGACATGCCTCCGGAGGTGGAGGTGGAGGTGGAGGGTTCGCCTGACTCCCATCATTGCGTTCAGGATTCAGACCCGTTGGAGGAGCCATCCTAAAGAGGGTGACATCTGTTAGAACCATGATAGACAGATAGACAAGCTGAATCAATGGATAGAAATTGCAACATATAGTATTCACAATAAAAATTCGAACAAGGATTGAACGAATGAATTCCAAAGTTAACATCACACGTCCATTAAGTTGAGAAGCCACTTAGATAAAGGTTGATGAATGAAACAACAAGGTATGACTGGAATAAATAAGTGTTAAGGATTACCCAATCACAAACCAAATATCTGCGGGAAGAAATACTAGAGCTAATTGAATTCCCACCTATAAACTCCGAAAACTTCCTGGTTATGCAATCTGGTGTTGGGGATACAGGGAGGCACAATATATATCACACAACTAACAAGCCCTACGCTCCAACTTTATCCATCCATCAACACATAACCAGGAAACCTTCGGAAATCATGTACCTCAACCTTCAAAAAGCATCCGTTATACGAGTTATGGAAATACTCCCGAACTCCCGCCCCAGTACTGGGTGGCGTTAAGGTTATCTCACCAAAAACTGCATAAAAGAGATTTTCGATGTCGGCGAACTCAGGTATTCCAGAACTGCAACGATAAAATTGTGACGACAACACCTCGGAGCTCAACTCCCCGGGACACTGCCACAACCCCTAAATGTCAGGAGGCACCAAGAACAATGGTCTCTTCACAAGAATATCGGAACGACCGCAAGATACCCGCGTGATTCAGAAAAAAATCGTGAAATTTGAGGAGAGGAAAGTCAAAACATCTACGTCAGGAGGCCTCACCAGAGCGATGAAGGGACTGAGGAGTAAAATGAATCCTACTCTCTGATATATATAATCCTAAGACTCAAAACATTTTGTTCTAGACTCAACAACGTCAGCGATTCGATCAAGCAGGTGGCTCCTAAGTCGGGGATGGCTCTGATTACCAACTTGTAACGCCCACGATGCGGCTATAGCTCCCACATGTCGAGGCACGACTTAGAGGCATAACCGCATAGTCATTTTGTCGCAAGAAGGGTCATCTTCACAACATACCATGTAATGAACAAGAAAGGAATAAATAGAGTTGGCTTACACTCGCCACGTCACACAATACACAAATAATTCATACATCATCCAATATACACTCATAGTCCAACTACGGACAACCAAATGAAAAACAAGATAACCCAACTGCTAGATCCCCGATCGTCCCAAATGGGCACCACTACTGATCATCAGGAAACTAAACGTAGTAACAACCAAGGTCCTCGTCGAACTCCCACTTGAGTTCAGTAGCATCACCTGCACTGGTATCATCAGCACCTGCAACTGCTTGGAAGTATCCATGAGTCACAAGGACTCAGCAATCTCACACCCACGAGATCAAGAATAATTAAGCTTATGGGTAGGATAAGGTGATGAGGTGGAGCTGCAGCAAGCGCTAAGCAAATATGGTGGCTAACATACGCAAATAAGAGTAAGATGAGAAGCTACACAACGGTCGTGAAGCTACAAGTGATCACGAAGTGATCCTGAAACTACTTACGTTCAAACATAACCCAAACCATGTTCACTTCCTGGACTCCGTCGAAAAGAGACCATCACGGCTACACATGCGGTTGATTCATTTGAATTAAGTCAAGTGTCAAGTTCTCTACAACCGGATATTAACAAATTCCCATCTGCCACATAACCGCGGGCACGGCTCTCGAAAGTTTATACCCTGCAGGGGTGTCCCAACTTAGCCCATTACAAGCTCTCACGATCAATGAAGGATATTCCTTCTCCCGGAAAGACCCGATCAGTCTCGGAATCCCGGTTACAAGACATTTCGACAATGGTAAAACAAGACCAGCAAGACCGCCCGATGTGCCGACAAATTCCGATAGGAGTCGCACGTATCTCGTTCTCAGGGCACACCAGATGGGCCAGACATCGGGTTGGCATAGACCCTGGTTGCCCAGGGGGTGCAGGAGATCGCCCAGGTTGGACCAACACTCAGAGGAGCACTGGCCCGGGGGTTAAAATAAAGATGACCCTCGGGTCTGCAGAACTCAAGGGAAAAGGGCTTAGGTATTAGGAAAATGTAAAACCAAGGTTGGGCCTTGCTGGAGGAGTTTGGTTCAAGGCAAACTGTCAAGGGGGTCACATAACCCAACCGCGTAAGGAACACAAAATCAAGGAACATAACACCGGTATGACGGAAACTAAGGCGGCAAGAGTGGAACAAAACACCAGGCATAAGGCCGAGCCTTCCACCCTTTACCAAGTATATAGATGCATTAATTAAAATAAGAGATAATGTGATATCCCAACATATTCATGTTCCAACATGGAACAATCTTCAACTTCACCTGCAACTAACAACGTTATAAGAGGGGTTGAGCAAAAGCGGTAACATAGCCAAACACCGGTTTGCTAGGAAGGTGGGTTAGAGGCTTGACATAGCTATATGGGAGGCTTGATATACCAAGTGGTAGGTAGCGTGAATAGCGATAGAACCTACAACTAGCAAGCAAAGATAGAAGTGATATCGAGGGTAGTGGTCATCTTGCCTGCAAAGTTCACTGAGTTGTCAAAAGCTTGCTCCTTGTTATCATACTCAACAGGTTCCTCGTTCACGTACTCGTCTCCCGGCTCTACCCAAAGCAAGAACACAAACAACGGAACAAAAATCAATCACGGTGCAATGCACAAGCAACATGATGCAATACATGGCATGGGATGCAAGGTATGATGTGCAAGGCATATGGGTACTCCGGAAGGAAAAGGATGAATGAAGCGTCAACTTGGCAAAACAAGTATGCCGCTGGAAAGATGAGGTGATTTCGGTCGAAATCGATATAAGGATCATAGGAAACAGATGCACGGTTTGCAAATGACAAGCAAAACAAGAATGATGCAAATCTGCGATTAACAGCATCATAGCACTTAGAATGCAACAAGAAACTATGCTACAGCACTCCAACATAGCAACAAAGCATATGACCAAAATTTACAGGTGAAGCTCTACAAATCATGAACACTAAGCTCCTGCTAGTTCTCTCTAGAACAAGCTCAAAATAGCATGGCAAAAATACAAATGATATCAGCTTCACAGACTTGGAGAAAATACTAAGCATGGCAAAACAACATCAGGAAGCAGTGTTTAGAGAAAGCAAACAACATGCTACAGTAACATATCATGGCAAACAAAGGCATAGAATGCTATTACTGAACACATAGTACAAAACTCTCTTATTTAACTTTAGTCAAAGATGCATGGAAAATGATGTGGCACCCATGCAAACATGGCAAGTTATATGAATAGTTTCAGACAGAAGAAAAACAAAGCATGGCAGGAATAGATTCATGACAGCAACTTTACAAGCTCATGCCACTCTCTAGAAAGCATTTCATGGCATCACAAGGTAAACAACATGAATTATACATATTGAAGAAGCTAAGAATGGCAAGAGCAAGTTCATAGGGTGCATGGACCACTAGCAAAACACATGGCAAAACTGAATAGCATGTTAATAGTCTGCCAGGAACAGTATTTAGCAAAAGTAGAGCTTGGTAATGACATGATACACTACTCCATAATTACAACCAGAGGCAAGAATGGATATACAAATACCGCATCTTAAAAACACTCTTACTGAACTACCTCAAAATGTGCATGGATCTCATGGTAGCAACAAGTTTACATGGCATCAAAATGTAACAGGAAAAGGACTTTGCAAAAACACTGTCTGAAATCAGCAACATTATGAAGCAAACTTTGCATGCTTGTGATAGTCACCACATAGATCAAAAAAATACAAAACTTACAGCCCTGTAAAGATGGCATGAAGGATCTCATAAAACATGTAGACATCATCTCATAGGATGCACACAAAAAATGCAACAAAAATGACAAATCATCAAGTTCTGTTAACAGACAGCAGTTAACATCATATAGCACTTTTGCAACGAGAATAATGGCATCAATACAGACAGTAACATGCATACAAATTCCACTAACATGAAGAGCATCATGAGCCGAACATTTTCATATATCATATGCATGAATCGAAGCACCGAGCACGGTGATATAGCTTGATGAACAACGCATAACAATGTTATAGACTTAGGGAAAAAATGAGGTCAACCTCTCAAATCCGGATCTAGGGTTGCACATAGATCGAGGATGGCCGGTGTCGTTGTCAAAACCGGTGGATCTCAGGTAGGGGCTCCCGAACTGTGCGTCTGGGGTTGATGGTAACAGGAGACAGGGAACACAATGTTTACCTAGGTTCGGGCCCTCTCGATGGAGGTAAAACCCTACGTCCTGCTAGATTAATATTGATGAGTATGGGGGTAACAAGAGTTGATCTACCACGAGATCATAATGGCTAAAACCCTAGAAGTCTAGCCTATCCGATTATTCTTGTCTCTACAGACTAAGCCATCCGGTTTATATAGACACTGGAGGGGACTAGGGTTATATAAAGTCGGTTACAGAGAAAGGAATCTTTATATCTCAACGCCAAGCTTGCCATCCATGCCAAGGAAAGTCCCATCCGGACACAGGTGAGAGTCTTCGGTCTTGTATCTCCGTAGCCCATTAGTCCGGCCCATGTCCAACAGGCCGGATGCCCGAGGACCCCTTAGTCTAGGACTCCCTCAGTAGACCCTGAACCAGGATTCAATGATGAGGTGTCCGGCGTGCAGGTTGTCTTCGGCATTGCAAGGCGGGTTCCTCCTCCGAATACTCCAACACAATCTTCGAATACGACTAACATGTCTGGATTTGCAAAACAAGTACCACACACCACCGCAGAGAGTATAATATTTCACGAGTCCAATCTGCTGACAACTCTCTTTTTTTGACAAGTCTCTTTCCGGTTATTATTTTGAACCGTTTTTTAGTCTGTCGTTCCATGTTTCGAGACGCGGTTTAACTAGAACGTCTCGTAGAAGCACAGATCGTGTCCCCTTATTACAAGATTCTCATCAATACGGGCGTGGGTATCCCAATCGTTCTGTTGGCACGATTCCTTAAGAATAGGCAGGCTTTAAGGCCCAGGAGGAGGCATTCGATATTCATCGCTTTTATAAAAGGGCTACGACCCGGCTTTCTTCTTTACGCCAACCCTTTCCTCAACCTCTCCAACCTCGAGTTCCAGCACCCAAGGTTCAATCTAATTGCTTCGAGCTTCCCCGTCATGTCAGGACATAGCCTTCAAGGCCGGTGGGTGGCTTCCTCCTTCACAGAGGAGGATATTGCGAAGCTCGGGGCAGCAAAGTACCTGACCGCTGAAATCCCCCATAGGCTCCGTGCTCAAGAGCAGATTATTCCTACTACCAGATCCGGAGAGAGGGTCGTATTCATCTCCCACTTCCTTTGACGGCTAGGGTTTGCTTTTCATCCCTTCTTTTTTTTAAAGCTCTTCACCCCTTCGTTCGAGGGCTCATGTTTTATTACGGGCTAGATTTTCACGATCTAGCCCCGGACTCTTTCCTTCTCACCTCAGCGTTCATCGTCATGTGCGAGGCCTTTCTCCGTATTCCCCCACACTTCGGCTTATGGCTCAAGACCTTTAATGTGAAGCCGAAGGTGATCGAGGGGAAGCAAGTAGAGTGTGGTGGCGCTACGGTGAGCAAGCTCACCAACGCCCTCTCGCTAAAAGGATCCTTCATAGAATCTTCCAATATATGGCAATGGGAGTGGTTTTACATCACCGAGCCCCGTGGTACCAAGTGGGCAGCTACACCTGTGTTCCATCCGGCCCTCCAATTCATCTTGCATCATGGATTAACAAGGGGCTGGATTGGGGATCAATCGAAAAGTGTAGACTCTACAGAGCCGCATCCGGAGTCTCCTTGAGAGGGATACCAGTCTCATCAACGTGATTCAAGTAATGTTAGTCCACCGGGTCCTCCCGTGCCAGCGATGGCCCCTCCGTATGTGGGATTTTAATCCCTAAGGACCACGAACCCTTCAGCACTTCTTCGGTACAATGCATAGAGGAATGTGGAAGTTATTCTTCGGGACACGGAAACAGTGGCCAGACACTACTGAGGACATCGTCCTTGACTTCAATCATCAGGATTCCTCAGTAAGCACTCGATTCTTGAATAGCTTAATTACACATCCCGTGATGAGAGGCTGAGAAAACCATCTTTTTTTAGGGTTGGACGAAGAAGGCAGAGGGAATTAGGTTTTTGGCCCCTCTTCCTGAAGACTCAGCTAGTCATGTGCTAACAAGGATGCTAGTCCTGGCAGCATTCCAGGTGCCGGTGATAAAGGACAATGAAGAGAGTAGGGAGGCCAAAGGTGGCCTCCATTCCGAAGATACACCGAACACGGTGTCTGGGGAGACTAAAGTTCCTTCTTGCGAAAACAAAAGGGAAGGAGAAGCTGACATCCCTTCTCCCCATGGTAAGAAAAGGGCCGCCTCCGAAGGTTGGGAGGTAAAGGCTCCTAAGCAAGGTAAGACGCTCCTATCAGGCGGTTCGGGCTCAGAGGACGACGTTGTCGCACAGTTCCTTTGTAAGGATGAGCCTTTAGCCGAATCGTAAGTGAACAAGGGTGTTTTAAACATATCCCATTCCTTTTCCTGTCACAAGAGTAACGTCTAGAATGTATGTTTTGCAGTCCGGCATGCAGTCTTCCTCAACAATCCTCTTCGAGGAATCTTCTTCCGGAGATGATGGAAAGCAAGACGCCTCCACAGGATTCCTCGCCCAATAGGGCGGACGACTTCGAGGTGTCGTCCCGGAGGATCTCTCCCGATCAACAAGAGGTGCAGAGGATGATGAAGACAATGCCCCAAGGTGAAACCTCGGTTGCTCAGGGTCCGGGGTGTGCGGTCCCTACGGGGACCAATGATAAAGGCCTCAGACTATCTAGTTTACAGCCAGAGATGACTCTGGGGTTGGGCAAGCATATCCCTTCAAAGGGAGTCCATACTCCCACCGCCGCTTCCCGGGATCCGGAGGCGCCGGATACACTGATGGGCATGTTGCAATATTCATCCGTCTTAGAGGAACATCGTACCTTGATGGGTACGGTGGTTGAGAGGATTATGTCTGCGAGAAGCAGATTGAATGAAGCTTTCACGGGCCTTCTAAGAGGCTTTGAGGTACGTAATGTAATATTTTCAATCATGCTTTATATGCAAAGTGGACCTGTGTATAGATAGTAGCCCCTGAGACTCTGGTTGGCGTCCAAAAGGGAGTCAATCAGAGGATCGAAAGACATATGTGCAGGAAACAATCTAATTGGTTGGAACACATGTTGTTACATCCACGACGACTGCCCACGCTACGGAGGTTGCAAGTCTGGAGAAGAAACTTGATGCGGCGAGTGACAACATCATGCTTATTAACAGGCGGCTCGACGAGGCGCAAGGTATGTTTTTGAGGCGGTCAGTGTATATATGTGTAATAACCTGAGCGCGAAGCTGAGAATTATATGCATAAGTGCAGATAGTGCTGCCGCGGTAGAGGCCCTTTGGGTTGAACTTTCCCGAGCCAAGGAGCAAGCCCGGATGAGTAACGTGGCTTCCAAGAAGGCAACTGATGAGTTAAGAGCCGAACAGGCTGCTTGGTGCCAGTGCGAGGAGAGGATGTCTACCATGGTGCGTGAGCTAAAGGAAATCACTATCCGGTGCGAATTCCTTGAGAAGGATAACAAAGCCAAAACGACCAATCTCGACAATGCCTTGGGAGAGGCGAGGGAAGCATGATCCGAGTCTAGGGCGGCTCGGGAGGAGATCCAGCAAGATGGGGAGATAGCAGCTGGTAAGCCTTTCTTATTACAGACTAAATTCGGCGATTCGAAGTATGCCCCGCTTAATCAAATGTGGAGCTATCCAGACGTGTTCTTGGACTTCCCGAAGAGCGCCTCCGATGTAGTGCAATTTTACCAAGCACAAGAAGGGTATGCAACGGAGAAGCTTTTTTGGACACAATTTGTCATGCCAAAGCGCCCGCTATTGCTAAACGGACAGATGGCCCAGTGGGCCGAGCTCCACAAGATATCCGGTTCTGCCATGAGGGACATCATGGTCCGGCTATGGCCGACTGAGCCAATTCCGAATAGTTATTTCAGCTTGGTACAACGACTTATGGATGTGGTGCCGCGTATCGACACCGTGAAGCGATCAGCGTGCATTGAAGGTGCATGGATGGCCTTTGCCCGTGTCAAGACATATTGGGCGAAGATGAAGGCCACCGATATTGCGGCGAAGAGTCCACCCGGGAGCAAGGACAAACGCATGCCAGAGCATTATTTTGAAGATGTCCTAGAGGGCACCCTCTTAATAGAGTTTCAGTGCTCGAAAGATATGTTCTTCGAGTGAATGTGCCGAAATTGTAAAAACAATATTATGATATTATAAGACTATGTTTAAAAGTTTTGGCTCCTCCTGTTCGACCATTTTTATATAATCTGAAAGTTTTCCAGTTGTCGGCTTCAGCCCCCTTGCATAAAAAATACGGGGGTGTTCAGAAAAGCACTTGATCACTCTTGAACCAACCTCTTGGTCCGTGAAGGAGGTTTCAATGCGGCGAACTAGGCAATCGTACTATAGGGCGTTAACACTTTGACTTGGCCATATTAGTTTGATGGTGGGTCTACGATATAGCCCCCGGTATGTACGCGGCTATCCGAATATGGTGTGTTACATAGGTGACCGGAAGAACGGTCCTTCGTGTAATACGGAAGGAAACGCGAAAGATTCTGATAAGTCATCGAGTGGTTGACCAGCTCTCACCGCATCATGACAATCCGTTTTTGGCTTTCTCTACTGAGGTGCTCATCTAGATAAACCAGGACACAATCGCAGTAGTTCTCCCTTTACTACCCTAGCCGATAGAGCGGAACGTAAGGTAGTAAGCATAGGAGCCAGGCAACCCAACTAATGACCAAAGACATGATTCGGAGCTGATGCATATAAGGCCGAACTCGTGACGCCAAAGTGTGCTATAAAGGTGTTCGGACTTGTCGGCAATTTATTTGTTCCTATATTGAGCCCCTGGCAATTTGTACTAAGGTGCGTGTGTGAAACAACCGGAAAAATTCTGCTCTTTTAAAATAAGGTGAATACTGAATACGGATTTATGTTTACTGGAACCTGATTGATATGCCAATTTCCATTTTACAGGGAATAACGCCACGACCTAGGCTATTTGACATGCCGGTGGTCGAAGGCTGAGGGAGAAGGCACTTTACAGGCTCTAAATAGAGAGTGTGGTCTACAAAGAATTACTTGGACCTCCTGTCACACGCCTGCGCCACCTTGCCTCGGTGAAAGGGCTCCTTAACAGGAGTAGCCTTTGGGTAGGTGAACGAAGCCGAACTCTGAAAGAGTCCGGAGATAACCACCTGTGGTAAAAGATAAAGAAAGTAGTTAGAAAAGAAAAGAAAAGGAAAGGGGGATATGGGAGTGCTTGTAGGCATGTCCGTGTTGTGCCTCCGCCGATGACCGGGGTATTTTAAGTACATAATTATGTACGCGCGGTACAAACTTTGCGGGTATATGAGGCGAATGACGGAGGCTGGACTGCTAATCCATCTCGGAGATTGATCTGTCCCATTTAATAGAGACCAGCGACTTAATGGCCGATGAGACATGCGGCTTTATGAGGATGCTTTGTACTTCAACTGTGGTAGCCGTAGTATGATCCTCTGTACGGGAGTGTTCCGTATTTCCATTTATTGTTATGACCCCGCGTGGACCAGGTATCTTAAGTTTTGCGCGGGCTTGTGGTATCGCATTAAAACGAGCAAAAGCCGTACGCCCCAGAAGTGCGTGGTAACTACTGCGGAACGGGACAATATCAAAGGTCAAACCTTCGCTTCGGAAGTTGTTCGGTGAGCCAAAAACGACTTCCGATGTGACGGAGCCCCTACAGCAGGCTTTTACGCTGGGTACTGCTCCCTTGAGGGTAGTTGTAGTGGGCTTGATTCTTGAAGGATTGATTCCCATTCTGCGTACAGTGTCTTGGTAGAGTAGATTAAGGTTACAGCCGCCGTCCATAAGTACTTTCGTGAGATGGAATCCATCTATAATTGGGTCGATGATCAGAGTTGCCGAGCCTTCGGGACGGATATGGTGAAATTTTGGGGGTAACGGTTCTATGGCGTATGCATCCCAGAGTGAGCACCTGTGCTCCCCTATAGGGGTGTGCGTCACGTATACCATGTTTACGGTTTTTACTTTGGGGGGGGGGGATTCCTTCTGACCCCCAGTATTCGGCTGGCGAGTCTCTTTGTCATCATTGTCACTGGGCGTCCCCTTACCCTTGTGCTCGGCATTAAGCTTGCCGGCTTGTTTGAATACCCAACATCTTCTGTTGGTGTGAGTAGCTGGTCTATCGGGGGTGCCATGAATCTGGCAGAACCGATCCAGTATTTTGTCTAGATTGGATGGTCCGTCTCTATTTGCCTTGAATGGATTTTTCCGTTGACCAGGCTTGGTGCCGCTGAATCCGGCATTGACCGGCATGTCTTGCATTCTTTCATTGTTATTGCAATGCTTGTGTTTATTGCGTCACGGTTTGCCGTTGCCGTCTTGGACTTCGGAAGTGCCCGGATCGCTAGTGCTGTTGATTCTACGAGAGAGCCAGCTGTCTTCTCCCGCACAAAAGCGGGTCATTAGAGTGGTAAGGGCTGCCATTTATTTTGGTTTTTCTTGACCAAGGTGGCGGGCGAGCCACTCATCCCGGATGCTGTGTTTGAAGCCCACGAGGGCTTCGGTGTCTGGACAATCGGCAATTTGGTTCTTTTTAATTAGGAACCTAGTCTAGAGCTTCCTGGCTGATTCTCCGGGCTGCTGGACGATGTGACCTAAGTCATCAGCATCTGGTGGCCAAACATATGTACCTTGGAAGTTATCGCGAAAGGCATCTTCCAGGTCTTCCCAGCTGCCAACAGAGTTCTCTGGAAGGCTGTTTAACCAGTGTCGTGCTGGTCCCTTTAGTTTTAGTGGGAGGTATTTGATGGCGTGGAGATCATCACCACGGGTCATGTGGATATCGAGAAGAAAATCTTCAATCCATACCGTAGGATCTGTTGTTCCATCGTATGATTCGATATTCATGGGTTTAAAGCCTTCTAGGAATTCATGCTCCATTACTTCATCAGTGAAGTAGAGGGGGTGTGCGGCGCCTCTATATCGGGCCAGGTCGCGACATATTTCGGATGGAGTTTGTCTGCGATTTTCGGCTCAGACGTAACTGTGCTTGCCATGTTTGGCTCAATAGCCGTCGTCGCGCGTCGGGGCATGCCCCCGTGATCCATAGATCGATCTGGCCGGACCTGCTTTATTATTCAGGCCCTGCCGGAGATCATATGTGTATCCCTGAGCAGTTTGGTCTCTGTCTTTATGGCAAGGTGGTACGGGTTGGTGTTCGGCTTGGGTTGCGGCTTTGTCCCGACCACATGGTGGTCGGTCAGCCACATTATGCGCTGATGGCACGGGCTCCAATACCTCGTCATCAAACTGAGGTAGTAATTTGCACTTCGGGTAACTTTTGAGTGGTCGCTTGAGGCCGTACTCCTCGGCTTCCAGGACGTTAGTCCATCTGTCATTGAGCAGATCTTGATCGGCTTGAAGCTGTTGCTGCTTCTTTTTCAGGCTCCTTGCAGTGGCTATTAGCCGACGCTTGAAGCGCTCCTGCTGGAGAGGTTCCTCAGGCATGATAAAATCCTCGTTGTTGAGGCTCACCTCATCCTTGGAGAGTGGAAGATAATTGCTGTCCTCCGAGTCTTCGTGCGCGGCCTATTCATCAGGGCTGACTCGCCCATCTTCCCATTCATCTTGTTCGGAAGTTGCCTCAACGGGATCTTCATTGTCTTTGGCACTGTCTGGAGTGTTATCTTCTCCTGTGCCGGTGTTCCTGTCTTTGTTGCGGCATGATTTAGAGCGGCGCCGCTGACGTGGTGTTTTGGTTGTATCTCAGGAGGTTTATCCTCAACTGGATCTTCCTTATCATCGCCACTATTCTCTTTTGGTGCATCTACCATGTATACATCGTATAAGGAGGTGGCCGTCCATCATCCGGTTAACGGTGGGTTTTCGGCTTGCTCCTCTCCAGCATCGTCATCCATACCGTCGATGTCTTCGGAGCCGTAATCGAGCATGTCGGTTAAGTCTTCGACAGTGGCTATTAACTGGGTGGGGGTGGGAAGAGGAATTCTCTGTCGTCATCCTCCATTTCAACCCAGATATAATTCGGCTGAGAGTCCCCCGCTAAGGAGAGTGTTTTTAATGAGTTTAGCATGTCGCCTAAAGGCGAGTGCCGAAAGATGTCTGCGGAGCTAAATTCGATGATCGATGCTTGATCAAGCTCGTCGTGCGCGGACGCACATGGTTCAGAACTTGTAGCCGGAAACGGGTTCGAGGTTCTGGTGACACAGATCCCACTCGAGGTTGGGTCATTCTGCGGCTCTGACACCGTTGAGTCTGCGATTTCCGTGGCGGGGTTGAGCCTCCCGTCCTTGGATGGCACAATCTGCTCCGGATCTAGGGCCAGAGCAATTACAAGCGCTATCCCCTGGGCATGGTCCTATGACAGATTTAAGTCATGTTCATCGTGGCAACAGGGAGCGGCTACCGTGGTCTCGAATCCGTCGAAGAACAAGTCTCCGCGGATATCCGCGACGTAGTTCAAGCTTCCAAATCTGACCTGATGGCCAGGGGCATAGCTATCGATCTGCTCTAGATGGCCACGCGAGTTGGCCCGCAGTGCGAAGCCGCCGAATACGAAGATCTATCTAGGGAGGAAGGTTTCTCTCTGGACAACATTGTTGTAGACGGTTGACGGGGCCATCGAACCTCTTGACGACGACACAACGGAACTCTCAATGAAAGCACCAACGTCGTTGTCAAAACCGGCGGATCTCGGGTAGGGGGTCCTGAACTGTGCGTCTAAGGTTGATGGTAACAGGAGACAAGGAACACAATGTTTACCCAGGTTCGGGCCCTCTCAATGGAGGTAAAACCCTACGTCCTGCTAGATTAATATTGAAACGTATGGGGGTTACAAGAGTTGATCTAACACGAGATCGTAATGGCTAAAACCCGAGAAGTTTAGCCTATCTGATTATTCTTGTCTCTATGGACTAAGCCCTTCGGTTTATATAGACACTGGAGGGGACTAGGGTTATATAAAGTCAGTTAGATAAAAAGGAATATTTATATTCGAACGCCAAGCTTGCCATCCATGCCAAGGAGAGTCCCATCCGGACACAGGTGAGAGTCTTCGGTCTTGTATCTTCGTATCCCATCAGTCTGGCCCATGTCCAACAGGCCAAACGCCCGAGGACCCCTTAGTCCAGGACTCTCTCAGCCGGGGAAGACGGCCAGAGTCGGGGATGAATGGGGGAGGTGGACGGAGTACGCCGGGGAGACAGATCCGGCCAGCCGGCGCCGGATCCGGTGGCCGGAGCTGCAGGGCACACGGCGGGGCGGCGAGGACAAGTGGTCACGCGGCGAGGCGGTTGGCAGCGGCGGCCGGCAAGGAGGGATGGCGAATGGTGGCGGCACCAGCGGGAAGGCGCGCGACAGCGCAGGCGGCAGGGACGGGCGGCGCGGGTGGCGGGGTCGGACGCTGAGGCGCTGGGAGGCGACCGGGCCGAGGGGGGCCGCACCGGGCCTGGCGGGCCGGCGGCGGCGGGGACGGCGGCTTGCAACGTGGCATCTCGGGATTGGCCGCGGGCGGCGGCGCAATTTGTCCGGCAATGCCCGGACGTGTCCGGCCGCGCGAAGGGGTGGTTTCTACGGTTTGTACCCAAATTTGGAGGGGGAGGCATATTTATAGGTAGGGGAGTTAGGAGTGTCCAAATGAGGTGCAGTTTTCACCCACATGATCATGATCCAATGAAGGAGAGCATGGAGGGGGTTTAGATGGGTTAGTGGGATGTTTTGAAGGGGTGTTGGGCTGCAACAAGAGAGGGGCTTTCGCGGTTACCCGGTTAACCGTTGGGGCATCAAACGACCTACAAATGGAACGAAATTTGGTAGGCGGCCTACCGGTGATGTACCAAATCCACTCGGCAAATCTCGACCCATACCGAGAATGTTTTTCTCCCGCTCACGAAGCGAGGTAAGAGGGGCGCAACGGGTGCATGTGGGAGTGTCGGATTGCGAAACGGACAATGGGGAAAATGACTGGATGCATGAGACAAACACGAATGCAAATGAGATCCACATGATGACATGATATGAAATTCATGACATGAACAAAATGCAAAACGAAAGACAAACCCAACCACGAAGGAAGTATCATATCCCATAGCCGAAAATGGCAAGATTCAGAGTTACAAATAAGGAAAGTTACACCCGGGGTGTTACAAGTTTAAAGCTCGCCGGACTCTCTGCAATTATGGAACTTGTTACCGAAGATCCAGAGGGGACGGCGTTATCGGCTAACCCGAAGACGAACCGAACTCCACTTGTCACTCAAGCACCGGACGCTCCGCGGGACTCTAAGTCTGAATTCTCAAGGTTAGTGTCAAGCGGGCGCCGCCAGGAGGCTCCAACTCCTGACAGCCCCACAGACTCTTGCTTCTCTGTCCAACCCTCGCCTTTAAACGAGGCTCTGGACTTAATGCAATCACTCGCCATTGCGGAAGGATTGCTTACGAATTATGCCCAGCCCAGACTAGGGGTTGAGAGCGGGGAATTTTATGTCCCACCCACCACCCACTTCATAGCCACTGTCGAGGATCTAACCGACATGCTGGACTATGCCTCCCAAGACATCGACGGTATGGACGACAACGCCGGAGACGAACAAGGCCAAAACCCTCCGTTTAGCGGACGATGGACGGCCACCTCCACATACGACGTGTGCATGGTGGACACACCCAAAGAGGATGGCGACGACGGTAAGGAGAATCCGGTTGAGGACAAGCCTGTCGAAGCACCTCCAAAACATCGACGTCATCGGCGCCGCTCAAAATCGCGTCACCGAAAAGACAGCAATACTGGCAACGAAGAGAATAACACTCTGGAGAACGCCGAAGACCCTGATGCCCCTGTAGAGCCAACATCCGAACAGGATGATTGGGAGGATGAGCAAGTAAACCCCGACGATCCTGTCGGGAAGGAGGGCTCGGAGGACAGTAACTACCTAGCAAACTACGAAGAGGATACGAGCCTCGGCAACGAAGATTTTATCGTGCTGGAGGAACCCCTCTAACAAGAGTGCTTTAAGCGCCGGCTAATCGCCACTGCAAGAAGCTGGAAAAAGAAGCAGCAACAGCTTCAGGCTGATCAGGATTTGCTCAATGACAGATGGACTAATGTCCTGGCAGCCGAGGAATACGGCCTCATATGCCCAACAAAGGGCTACCCGAAACGTAAGCTACTACCCCAATTCGACGATGAGGCCCTGGAGCCCATACCGCCAACGCGTGGCGCTACTAACAGACCTGACGGACCACCACGTGGCCGGGACAGAGCGGCAACGCAAGCCGAACATCAGCCCGTACCACCACGCCGTAAAGGTAGGGGAGCAGCGGCTCCGAGATACACCTATGACCTACAACAGGACCTGGACAATAGAGTTAGTCAGACTAGATCAAGCTACGGATCACGGGGCCGTGCTAAAGCACGGGAAAACGGCCATCAGGCCTGGGCCGAAAACCGCATTCGGACTTCATCCGAACTACGTCGCGAGGCAGCCCGATACAGAGGCGCTGCACACCCCCTATGCTTCACCGATGAGGTAATGAAACACCAGTTCCTAGAAGGGTTTAAACCCGTGAACATAGAATCATATGAGAGTACAACAGATCCCGTGGTATGGATTGAAGATTTTTTTCTCCACTGTCACATGGCTCGCGGTGACGAACTGACGATCTACATGCCATCAAATACCTCCCCCTAAAGCTTAAGGGACCAGCTCGGCACTGGTTAAATAGCCTCCCAGAGAATTCTATTGGCAGCTGGGAAGATTTGGAAGATGCCTTTAGAGACAACTTCCAAGGTACCTATGTACGGCCCCCTAATACGTCTCCAACGTATCTATAATTTTTGATTGCTCCATGCTATATTATCTACTGTTTTGGACAATATTGGGCTTTATTATCCACTTTTATATTCTTTTTGGGACTAACCTATTAACCGGAGGCCCAGCCCAGATTTGTTGTTTTATGCCTATTTCAGTGTTTTGAAGAAAAGGAATATCAGACGGAGTCGAAACGGAATGAAATCAACTGGAGAAGTTATTTTTGGAAGGAAACACACCTGATGGACTTGGACCCCATGTCAGAAGATACGGGAGCTGCCCACGAGGGTGGGGGCGCGCCCACCCCCCTAGGGCACGCCCCCTACCTCGTGGGGCCCCCGTGGCTCCCCTGACTTGCTTCTTCTACCTATATAACTCCATATACCCTAAAACTTCCAGAAGGCACAATAGATCGGGAGTTCCGCCGCCAGAAGCCTCCGTAGCCACCGAAAACCAATCTAGACCTGTTCCGGCACCTTGCCGGAGGGGGAAATCCTTCTCCGATGTCCATCTTCATCATCCCGGTGCTCTCTATGATGAGGAGGGAGTAGTTCTCCCTCGGGGCTGAGGGTATGTACTGGTAGCTATGTGTTTGATCTCTCTCTCTCTCGTGTTCTTGATTTGGCACGATCTTGATGTATCGCGAGCTTTGCTATTATAGTTGGATCTTATGTTTCTCCTCCCCCTCTTCTCTCTTGTAATGAATTGAGTTTCCCCTTTGAAGTAATCTTATCGGATTGAGTCTTTAAAGATTTGAGAACACTTGATGTATGTCTTGCCGTGCGTATCTGTGGTGACAATGGGATATCACGTGCCACTTGATGTATGTTTTGGTGACCAACTTGCGGGTTCCGCACATGAACCTATGCATAGGGGTTGGGACACATTTTCGTTGTGATTCTCCGGTAGGAACTTTGGGGCACTCTTTGAGGTTCTATGTGTTGGTTGAATAGATGAATCTGAGATTGTGTGACGCATATCGTATAATCATACCCACGGATACTTGAGGTGACATTGGAGTATCTAGGTGACATTAGGGTTTTGGTTGATTTGTGTCTGAAGGTGTTATTCTAGTACGAACTCTAGGGCTGTTTGTGACACTTATAGGAATAGCCCAACGGATTGACTGGAAAGAATAACTTTGAGGTGGTTTCGTACCCTACCATAATCTCTTCGTTCGTTCTCTGCTATTAGTGACTTTGGAGTGACTCTTTGTTGCATGTTGAGAGATAGTTATGTGATCCAATTATGTTAGTATTGTTGAGGGAACTTACACTAGCGAAAGTATGAACCCTAGGCCTTGTTTCCTATCATTGCAATACCATTCACGCTCACTTTTATCACTTTTTACCTTTCTGTTTTTATAATTTCAGATTACAAATACTCATATGTACTATCCATATACCACTTGTATCACCATCTCTTCGCCGAACTAGTGCACCTATACAATTTACCATTGTATTGGGTGTGTTGGGGACACAAGAGACTCTTTGTTATTTGGTTGCAGGGTTTCTTGAGAGATACCATCTTCATCCTATGCCTCCTACGAATTGATAAACCTTAGGTCATCCACTTGATGGAAATTTACTACTGTCCTACAAACCTCTGCACTTGGAGGCCCAACAACGTCTACAAGAAGGAGGTTGTGTAGTAGACATCAAGCTCCTTTCTGGCGCCGTTGCCGGGGAGGTTACCGCTTGAGGGTATATCTTTAGATCTTGCAATTGAGTCTTTTAGTTTCTTGTTTTATCACTAGTTTAGTTTATAAAATAAAACTATAAAAAAATGGAATTGAGTTTGTCTCATACGCTTCACCTTTTTAATATCTTTCGTGAGTATGATGGAAAGGATAATTGTGCTCAAGTGCTAGAAGAAGAAATCTATAAAATGTTTGGCACTAAATATTTGAATGATGAGCATGATTGCAATGTTGTTAGTATGAATCCCTTGGATATCCATGATGCTAATGATATGCAAAGCCA
>NC_053022.1:517681041-517695547 GCF_003073215.2 Triticum urartu | reverse complement strand
GAAATACGCCAACCCAACATGTATCTCTGGAGACACCTGTAGAGCTCCTTTATAATCACCCAGTTACGTTGTGACGTTTGGTAGCATACAAAGTGTTCCTCTGGCGAACGGGAGTTGCATAATATCATAGTCATAGGAACATGTATAAGTCATGAAGAAAGCAATAGCAACATACTAAACGATCGGGTGCTAAGCTAATGGAATGGGTCAAGTCAATCACATCATTCTCCTAATGATGTGATCCCGTTAATCAAATAACAACTCTTTGTCCATGGTTAGGAAACATAACCATCTTTGATCAACGAGCTAGTCAAGTAGAGGCATACTAGTGACACTCTGTTTGTCTATATATTCACACATGTATTATGTTTCCGGTTAATACAATTCTAGCATGAATAATAAACATTTATCATGATATAAGGAAATAAATAATAACTTAATTATTGCCTCTAGGGCATATTTCCTTCAAGAACTGCCATCAGATGAATGCGCAAAGCCATAAGAACAGAGCGAGTGAGAGTTAGACGACCCGCAGCAGCCAGCATCTTCGGCTTCCAACCTTTCATTTTTCCCGAGAATTTATCAATAAGAGGAAGAAGATCCTGGAGTCGAAGTCGGTAGATGGAAAGAGGCACGCCCAAGTATTTAATAGGGAAGTTTTGCCTCCTACACTGAAAGTGCTCCTCCACTGCTGTCGCAGCCACCTCGTCACAACGGATGGTGGTGACAGTACTCTTGTGCATGTTAATCCTCAGTCCTGATGCTTCCCTAAGGAGATGTAAAATACTGGAGATGGTTTGGAGATCAGAATGCACCGGCTTGAAGAATAAAACGGCATCATCCGCAAAGATGGAGGCTCGGGGCATCTTAGAGTTGCAGCCGATATCAGAGAGTAAATTGTTTTGTGCCACCCACTACAACATGTTGTGCAAAGTATCCATCGCAAGGATGAACTGAAATCCTACACTGCATCCAAACATTAACCCAACCAATACCAAGTTGAACTAAACATCGTATACTAGCAGTTTCATCAGGTATTGCCAGTGGAAAACCATGAACAATGGAATCTCCACTTCTGTTGATGAAAAGGAAACCACGGCCTCGCTCCTAACCATTGATCCTAGAACATCTAATGCCCGCAGTTCCAATGGGAATCCTCAGCTTGGATTAAAGAATACATCTGAAAAGAATGGTGCTCCTTATGTTGAGAGATATCATAGGGACCCCTATCATGCCACCGGACTGGGAGCCATCGCCACCGATGGCGACTCACGGTGGCTATGCCCTCACCACCATCGCCGATCGCCTCCTACTTTATCCCAAAATAGTTGCTATCACCTCGTAGACCGCCTCCGATCAAAACCAACCGCCGCTGCATTGTTTACAGTTTAATCAGCTTACGTCCAGTCTGAAAGGATGTATTGCGGGTAGTATTCTTCTCAAGGTGAGGGGCCGCATTGCAAAAAACTAAGACCTCTCCAGTTAGCATGTGCTGTCGTGGCTGGATGCGTAGACGATACGTATGTGGGACCCGTCGGAGGACCGTCGGTGGACAATATTGGCAAGTTTCGGGACCGTAGCAAGGCAACACGCAAGCTCGAGGACTGTTTTGGACCAAACCAACGACTACAAGGACTGCAGGTGCAATTCACTCCTTTCCCGTTGCAACGCACAAACACATGTGCTAGTCAAATCCTAATTCCTTAACTCCCTTGTGGCTCTCTATGACCTCTCCAGTAATCATGTTTCATTCGCAGACAATCTAGGCAAGCTCGGCATCAGACAAAGACACTTGCAGCCTGACTTTGGTCGAACCGTAGACTGCATCACAAAGAAACAGAAGTTGTCCCAGCCATATGCCCTATTCCTGCTGCCGCTGCTGGTCACAGGCTCACAGCCTCGACACATTTGCATGTTCGGTGGAAACGCGTTGCATACAGTAGAGGAAGGGTATAGCTAGCTGCAAGCAACATCTTGAATCTGTATGCATTACCAGTACCACGCGTGTACGCGCAAGCTAGCGAGGCACATACGGACATGTATAAGAAGAGAACAGTACAAAGCGTGCGCGCGCACGTATGGGCCTGTGTTCGCAGATAAGTGATCGAAGAAACACAAAAGGTACCACGAATTATTACTTTCCCACTGGTTTATTGACATGGAGGTCTATATTTATCTTTGCCGGTGGGATCGATCGCTCTATAGATAGAGCAATTGGCGTACGCCGGTTCATGGACCACGTTGCACGCAGCAGCACCTCTGGGAGCCATCTTTGTGATCAAGCCGGCACCGCAGCTTTGGGTCCCTTAGTCCTAGCTCTATGCAGTAGAGCACGCACTCCGTCTCGAAGCCACACGGCACGGCATGAGGGCACACGTCTGCATGTAGATATATTATGATGTAGCACGCCGAGGAGAGTCGTTAGTAGGAGCATGTATGAAAAACACCCATAAATAAACTCAAAAAGATTGTGAAAACGATGTAATTTTAAGCTGACTAAGAATGCAAGGAAGAACATGGGACGTTTTGGTTGACGAGAACATGATACACAATTGGAGATCCTATTATCAGTTACTACCTTCTTCAGCATGGCATGCTGAGATGACCATGGCGAAAGCTAGGATTGCTGCCAAAAGGAGAGCCTTGGGTCCTTTCTTGGGAAGCGCCATATGAAGAGGTGAGTTAGCACCCTTGAAAAAACAACTAGTGTTTATTATGCTCTTATTAAGCACTGCTATTCTTGTGTTTCGACGTGGGGTGGGAATGGCTCCTTGATCTCCCTTATATAGCAAGCAATTCTGGAATCGGGTAACTGACACTACTTCAATACGTCACTGCAATGGGCCAACAATAAAGAAACAGTAGGGTTCTCAAACGTGCTGAATTGAGTACATATCTTTATGACATTATTTAAAGTGTTATGTTACTGGTTCTGTGATTAAGATCTTTCTTCAGGGATGGTCATGTACTTAATATCAACAGTAAGTACTCAATTCAGATCAATTGTGTGAACCATAAAAAAATGTGTGTGCACTTAAAACCGGCGAATCCATTTGACGTGCGTTCCTTCGGTTTTTTTTCATATAAAATGTGTGTTCTCTTCTCTTTTTCCCTTTCATGCGGTTTTACAATGTTGGCATTTTTAAAAATGTTCTTGAAATTTTAGAAATATTCAAAAAAGTTAAGAAAACGTTCAGAGGTTTTGAGCAATTTTCTGAATTTAGAATGTTCACAGTGCTCTAACGTTACAAGAGTTTAAAAACAAATCTGCACACAAGTTTGCAAAATGTTTGTTTCAGAAATATTAACATTTAAAATATGCTAACCTTCTAATTAAAATATATCCTTGCTTTTTTCTGAAAATACATAGTACAACCTGAAAACTAAAATAAAGAGGAAGCATTAAATGGGCTTGCCCATAGGAGTGCACCAGTGCGAAAGCTCGACATTTTATTGGGCAATGTGTTAGAGTTGTGTCGAATATAGTGTATAAGGTAGGTTACAGTTGGACTCGTAGTATTGTGTTTACATAGGATATGGAGTCGTGTCCTAGTAGGACACTTGTATTCTAGGCCTCTCATATATATCGAGGGTAGACACACGACGTAACATATGCCAACATAATAGCATAGGAACGCAGGGGAAGCCGGCGGCATGTGCCGGCGTCCAGGGCGACCGGGTGCGTAACGATATCATGGGGAGGAGCGCCCATAGTCAGGCCCCGGGGATGTAGCCATATCGGTGAACCTCATTAACAAATCTCGGTGTCTGCTTGTGTGATTGCTTGGTCCTCGGATGATCGATTGTATGCCTCGAATTTATTCTAACACAATGCGTGAAACAAAAGCTCCAAGTCCTCCTGTCCTGTCTGAAACATATAAAAAATTAAAATATTCCAATTTTTCAAAAATGTTTCATGAATTTAAAATATATTTCAAATTTCATAAAAGTTTCAATATTTTAAAAATAGTCACGAATTAAAAAATGTTCACAATTTGTTTTCTAGATTACAAACAATGTTTGGTGGCTCGCTATTCAGCGACCCAAAAAATGTTCACAGACTTCAAACTTTGAATATGGAACAAAAAATTAAAAACAATATTAAAACTAAGAAAACCCAAAAAATAACACAGAAAAAATTTAGCAGAACCTTTTCCCAAATCAGGTGGAATAAAGGAGCATCTTGCATGCATATATTTAGATACATTAAAACTAAGCACTTTTCCAGCCCTCTCAGGTCATCAACGCTCCCAACCGTCTTATCATTAATTTTGAGCATTTTGGGCCGTTAGATTAGCTGTGAGTCGATTTTAATTTCGTATCGTATCGTTCGCTAATACAGATCGCTCACATTATGGGCCACTGGTCTGTTAGCTTTTTTGGGCCCTCCGGGTTAACTGGTGCCCAATGGGCTGTGGCAATTTTCCCACGTGACACGCAGAGCCTCGCACAATCCCCACGAACCCTTGTCGTGGCTTCCTAAAAAATATCGCGTGGCGGCTCATCCACGACGGTTCCCCAACCTAGCGGACTAGCAGTGCGGGAGCGGCGACTACGATGCTGGAGGTTCGACTGGTCCGACGTACGGCGCCTCGCCGGACGACTGGACGGGATCCGCTAGGCTGCGCATCCGGACGGTGCCATCGCACGAACAGCCCAACTCTATTCAACTTCTATCGCTAATTGAGACCTTAATTGTCATCAATAGGAGTGGATGGGGCCGCCGTCAATTATTACTGGGTCAGTTACAGTTTTACATTCATGTTTTTCCTTCCTTCAATTTATGAGCATGTCATGAACACCTATATAATTGTTGAAGGGCCGTTGGCCGCACTTTATTAGAAGGGAAGCAGGGGAAGTACAGAGGGTTACAGTCTAGGAGAACTAGACCTGTAACTAGGACGGTACAGCCCAGCGGCAAAAACAGAAACTACAAGAAACCAAGGCATGCCTACAGATTCAGGCATTGAGGTCGTTGATGCAGCCCGCTGCCCTCCACATGCCAATATCTTCTAGGACCAGATCCCGGACCCTATCTATAGAGGTATTCACATTATCAAAGATCCTCGCATTCCTTTCCTTCCAGATCCTCTGGTGTAATAGAATGACAATTGTGTCAAAGTTCTTCCTCATTGGCTTCGGTATTCCCTTCCTCGCCTTCAGCCACCACTCTTCTGTAGTACTGAAGCTGTCCTCCGGTATTATGAAATCAGTACCTATCCGTGCCCTAAACCGCAGCCAAACCATTCTGGTAAAGTTACATTGCACAAATAGATGCGTACATGTTTCGGATGCAGTAGAACATAATGGGCAGATGCCATTGGATGGCCAGTTCCTTCGTTCCAAATTATCTGGCATCAAACATATTCTGTGGACAGCAAGCCACATGAAAAATTTGCACCGCGGCGGCGCTTTGGATCTCCAGATCAGCTTGTGACAAGCGAACCGTAAGTTCCCGAGGAAGAACAATTGATAGGCACTCTTGACCGAGAACTGGTGATCATGTGTGAACTTCCAAATCGGTTGGTCCCTAGTACCTGAAAAAAGAGACGTGGCCTGAACAATGTCCCAGATCTTCAGATATTGGGCCAAAGCTATAAATGTTAAGCCTCCTAAGATGTCACGGACCCAGGCCCGGCCTAGCAGGGCATCTTTCACTGATCTATCCATGTTCCTGACAAAGGAAAACAGCTCTGGTGCCAAGTTAGCAATAGACTGACCATCCGGGAGCCAATTGTCAGTCCAAAACCTTGCTCGCTCTCCATCGCCCAGGCTGATGCGACATGCCGCGCTGAACATGACCTGCACGTCCTTCTCATTAGTGTCGGGCAACAGCTGCCAAGGTCTCTCCTCCGTATCCCACCTTAACCATGGCCATTTGCAGCGAAGGCCCATGCCGAACCACTCGAGGTTAATTATACCGAGGCCTCCCATCTCCAAGGGTAAACAGACTCTAGACCAAGGTAGTAAACAACGCCCTCCACTGATCTCCTCTTCCCCCTTCCATATAAACCCTCGATAGCGTCTATTAATGATCTTTAATGCCCAAGACGGCATAGTAAGAACTGTTGGGGAACGTAGTAATTTCAAAATTTTCCTACGCACACGCAAGATCATGGTGATGCATAGCAACGAGAGGGGAGAGTGTGATCTACGTACCCTTGTAGATCGACAACGGAAGCGTTTGGTTGATGCAGTCGTACGTCTCCACGGACCGACCGATCAAGCACCGAAACTACGGCACCTCCGAGTTCTAGCACACGTTCAACTCGATGACGATCCCCGGACTCCGATCCAGCAAAGTGTCGGGGAAGAGTTCCGTCAGCACGACGGCGTGGTGACGATCTTGATGTACTACCGTCGCAGGGCTTCGCCTAAGCACCGCTACAATATTATCGAGGACTATGGTGGAAGGGGGCACCGCACACGGCTAAGAATATGATCACGTGGATCAACTTGTGTGTCTAGGGGTGCCCTCTACCCCCGTATATAAAGGATCTAGGGGAGGAGGCCGGCCGGCCCTCTATGGCGCGCCAAGGAGGAGTCCTCCTCCTAGTAGGAGTAGGACTCCTACTAGGAGGGGGAAAGAAGTGGGGAGGGAGAGGGAAAAAGGGGGGGCGCCGCCCCCCTCTCCTAGTCCAATTCGGACCAGGGGGAGGAGGCACGTAGCCCACCTCTGGCAGCCCCTCTCTCTCTCCACTAAGGCCCATATGGCCCATTACTTCTCCCGGGGGGTTCCGGTAACCCTCCGGCTCTCCGGTTTTCTCCGAAATCACCCGGAACACTTCCGGTGTCCGAATATAGCCGTCCAATATATCAATCTTTATGTCTCAACCATTTCGAGACTCCTCGTCATGTCCGTGATCACATCCGGGACTCCGAACTCACTTCGGTACATCAAAACTCATAAACTCATAATATAACTGTCATTGAAACCTTAAGCGTGCGGACCCTACGGGTTCGAGAACAATGTAGACATGACCGAGACACGTCTCCGGTCAATAACCAATAGCGGAACCTGGATGCTCATATTGGCTCCTACATATTCTACGAAGATCTTTATCGGTCAGACCGCATAACAACATACGTCGTTCCCTTTGTCATTGGTATGTTACTTGCCCGAGATTCGATCGTCGGTATCTCAATACCTAGTTCAATCTCGTTACCGGCAAGTCTCTTTACTCATTCTGTAATACATCATCCCGCAACTAACTCATTAGTTGCAATGCTTAAGTGATGTGCATTACCGAGAGGGCCCAGAGATACCTCTCCGACAATCGGAGTGACAAATCCTAATCTCGAAATACGCCAACCCAACATGTATCTCTGGAGACACCTGTAGAGCTCCTTTATAATCACCCAGTTACGTTGTGACGTTTGGTAGCACACAAAGTGTTCCTCTGGCGAACGGGAGTTGCATAATCTCATAGTCATAGGAACATGTATAAGTCATGAAGAAAGCAATAGCAACATACTAAACGATCGGGTGCTAAGCTAATGTAATGGGTCAAGTCAATCACATCATTCTTCTAATGATGTGATCCCGTTAATCAAATAACAACTCTTTGTCCATGGTTAGGAAACATAACCATCTTTGATCAACGAGCTAGTCAAGTAGAGGCATACTAGTGACACTCTGTTTGTCTATATATTCACACATGTATTATGTTTCCGGTTAATACAATTCTAGCATGAATAATAAACATTTATCATGATATAAGGAAATAAATAATAACTTTATTATTGCCTCTAGGGCATATTTCCTTCAGTCTCCCACTTGCACTAGAGTCAATAATCTAGATTACACAGTAATGATTCTAACACCCATGGAGCCTTGGTGCTGATCATGTTTTGCTCGTGGAAGAGGCTTAGTCAACGGGTCTGCAACATTCAGATCCGTATGTATCTTGCAAATCTCTATGTCTCCCACCTGGACTAGATCCCGGATGGAATTGAAGCGTCTCTTGATGTGCTTAGTTCTCTTGTGAAATCTGGATTCTTTTGCCAAGGCAATTGCACCAGTATTGTCACAAAAGATTTTCATTGGACCCGATGCACTAGGTATGACACCTAGATCGGATATGAACTCCTTCATCCAGACTCCTTCATTTGCTGCTTCCGAAGCAGCTATGTACTCCGCTTCACATGTAGATCCCGCTACAACGCTTTGTTTAGAATTGCACCAACTGACAGCTCCACCGTTTAATGTAAACACGTATCTGGTTTGCGATTTAGAATCGTCCGGATCAGTGTCAAAGCTTGCATCAACGTAACCTTTTACGATGAGCTCTTTGTCACCTCCATATATGAGAAACATATCCTTAGTCCTTTTCAGGTATTTCAGGATGTTCTTGACCGCTGTCCAGTGATCCACTCCTGGATTACTTTGGTACCTCCCTGCTAGACTTATAGCAAGGCACACATCAGGTCTGGTACACAGCATTGCATACTGATAGAGCCTATGGCTGAAGCATAGGGAACATCTTTCATTTTCTCTCTATCTTCCGCAGTGGTCGGGCATTGAGTCTTACTCAACTTCACACCTGGTAACACAGGCAAGAACTCTTTCTTTGCTTGGTCCATTTTGAACTTCTTAAAAACTTTGTCAAGGTATGTGCTTTGTGAAAGTCCAATTAAGCGTCTTGATCTATCTCTATAGATCTTAATGCCTAATATGTAAGCAGATTCACCGAGGTCTTTCATTGAAAAACTCTTATTCAAGTATCCCTTTATGCTATCCAGAAATTCTATATCATTTCCAATTAGTAATATGTCATCTACATATAATATCAGAAATGCTACAGAGCTCCCACTCACTTTCTTGTAAATACAGGCTTCTCCAAAAGTCTGTATAAAATCAAATGCTTTGATCACACTATCAAAGCGTTTATTCCAACTCCGAGAGTCTTGCACCAGTCCATAAATGGATCACTGGAGCTTGCACACTTTGTTAGCTCCCTTTGGATCGACAAAACCTTCTGGTTGCATCATATACAACTCTTCTTCCAGAAATCCATTCAGGAATGCAGTTTTGACATCCATCTGCCAAATTTCATAATCATAAAATGCGGCAATTGCTAACATGATTCGGACAGACTTAAGCATCGCTACGGGTGAGAAGGTCTCATCGTAGTCAATCCCTTGAACTTGCCGAAAACCTTTTGCGACAAGTCGAGCTTCGTAAACAGTAATATTACCGTCAGCGTCAGTCTTCTTCTTGAAGATCCATTTATTCTCAATTGCTTGCCGATCATCGGGCAAGTCAACCAAAGTCCATACTTTGTTCTCATACATGGATCCCATCTCAGATTTCATGGCTTCAAGCCATTTTGCGGAATCTAGGCTCACCATCGCTTCTTCATAGTTCGTAGGTTCATCATGATCTAGTAGCATGACTTGCAGAACAGGATTACCGTACCACTCTGGCGCGGATCTTACTCTGGTTGATCTACAAGGTTCAGTAGTATCTTGTTCTGAAGTTTCATGATCATCATCATTAGCTTCCTCAATAACTGGTGTAGGTGCCACAGAAACAGTTTTTTGTGATGCACTACTTTCCAATAAGGGAGCAGGTACAGTTACCTCGTCAAGTTCTACTTTCCTCTCACTCACTTCTTTCGAGAGAAACTCCTTCTCTAGAAAGTTTCCGAACTTAGCAACAAAAGTTTTGCCTTCGGATCTGTGATAGAAGGTGTATCCAATAGTTTCCTTTGGATATCCTATGAAGACACATTTCTCCGATTTGGGTTCGAGCTTATCAAGTTGAAGCTTTTTCACATAAGCATCGCAGCCCCAAACTTTCAGAAACGACAACTTTGGTTTCTTGCCAAACCACAGTTCATAAGGCGTCGTCTCAACGGATTTTGATGGTGCCCTATTTAACATGAATGCGGCCGTCTCTAGAGCGTATCCCCAAAACGATAGCGGTAAATCAGTAAGAGACATCATAGATCGCACCATATCTAGTAAAGTACGATTACGATGTTCGGACACACCATTACGCTGTGGTGTTCCAGGTGGCGTGAGTTGCGAAACTATTCCACAATTTTTCAAATGTACACCAAACTCGTAACTCAAATATTCTCCTCCACGATCAGATCGTAGGAATTTTATTTTCTTGTTACGATAATTTTCTACTTCACTCTGAAATTCTTTGAACTTTTCAAATGTTTCAAACTTGTGTTTCATTAAGTAGATATATACCCATATCTGCTTAAGTTATCTGTGAAGGTGAGAAAATAACGATATCCGCCACGAGCCTCAATATTCATCGGACCACATACATCTATATGTATGATTTCCAACAAATCTGTTGCTCTCTCCATAGTACCGGAGAATGGTGTTTTAGTCATCTTGCCCATGAGGCACGGTTCGCAAGTACCAAGTGATTCATAATCAAGTGGTTCCAAAAGTCCATCAGTATGGAGTTTCTTCATGCGCTTTACACCGATATGACCTAAACGGCAGTGCCACAAATAGGTTGCACTATCATTATCAACTCTGCATCTTTTGGCTTCAACATTATGAATATGTGTGTTACTACTATCGAGATTCAATAAGAATAGACCACTCTTCAAGGGTGCATGACCATAAAAGATATTACTCATATAAATAGAACAACCATTATTCTCTGATTTAAATGAATAACCATCTCGCATTAAACAAGATCCAGATATAATGTTCATGCTTAACGCTGGCACCAAATAACAATTATTTAGGTCTAATATTAATCCCGAAGGTAGATGTAGAGGTAGCATGCCGACTGCGATCACATTGACTTTGGAACCGTTTCCCACGCGCATCGTCACCTCGTCCTTAGCCAATCTTCGCTTAATCCGTAGTCCTTGTTTCGAGTTGCAAATATTAGCAACAGAACCAGTATCAAATACCCAGGTGCTACTGCGAGCATTAGTAAGGTACACATCAATAACATGTATATCACATATACCTTTGTTCACCTTGCCATCCTTCTTATCCGCCAAATACTTGGGGCAGTTCCGCTTCCAGTGACCAGTCTGCTTGCAGTAGAAGCACTCAGTTTCAGGCTTAGGTCCAGGTTTGGGTTTCTTCTCTTGAGTAGCAACTTGCTTGCCGTTCTTTTTGAAGTTTCCCTTCTTCTTCCCTTTGCCCTTTTTCTTGAAACTAGTGGTCTTGTTGACCATCAACACTTGATACTCCTTCTTGATTTCTACCTCCGCAGCTTTCAGCATTGCGAAGAGCTCGGGAATAGTCTTATTCATCCCTTGCATATTATAGTTCATCACGAAGCTCTTGTAGCTTGGTGGCAGTGATTGGAGAATTCTGTCAATGACGCAATCATCTGGAAGATTAACTCCCAATTGAATCAAGTGATTATTATACCCAGACATTTTGAGTATATGCTCACTGACAGAACTGTTCTCCTCCATCTTGCAGCTATAGAACTTATTGGAGACTTCATATCTCTCAATCCGGGCATTTGCTTGAAATATTAACTTCAACTCCTGGAGCATCTCATATGCTCCATGACGTTCAAAACGTCGTTGAAGTCCCGATTCTAAGCCGTAAAGCATGGCACACTGAACTATCGAGTAGTCATCAGCTTTGCTCTGCCAGACGTTCATAACATCTGGTGTTGCTCCAGCAGCAGGCCTGGCACCCAGCGTTGCTTCCAGGACGTAATTCTTCTGTGCAGCAATGAGGATAATCCTCAAGTTACGGACCCAGTCCGTGTAATTGCTACCATCATCTTTCAACTTTGCTTTCTCAAGGAACGCATTAAAATTCAACGGAACAACAGCACGAGCCATCTATCTACAATCAAGCATAAACAAGCAAGATACTATCAGGTACTAAGTTTCATGATAAATTTAGGTTCAATTAATTTACTTAAAGAACTCCAACTTAGATAGACATCCCTCTAATCCTCTAAGTGATTACGTGATCCAAATCAACTAAACCATGCCCGATCATCACGTGAGATGGAGTAGTTTCATTGGTGAACATCACTATGTTGATCATATCTACTATATGATTCACGCTCGACCTTTCGGTCTCCGTGTTCCGAGGCCATATCTGTATATGCTTGGCTCGTCAAGTATAACCTGAGTATTCCGCGTGTGCAACTGTTTTGCACCCGTTGTATTTGAACGTAGAGCCTATCACACCCGATCATCACGTGGTGTCTCAGCACGAAGAACTTTCGCAACGGTGCATACTCAGGGAGAACACTTCTTGATAATTTAGTGAGAGATCATCTTATAATGCTACCGTCAATCAAAGCAAGATAAGATGCATAAAAGATAAACATCACATGCAATCAATATAAGTGATATGATATGGCCATCATCATCTTGTGCTTGTGATCTCCATTGAAGCACCGTCGTGATCACCGTCGTCACCGGCGCGACACCTTGATCTCCATCGTAGCATCGTTGTCGTCACGCCAATCTTATGCTTCCATGACTATCGCTACCGCTTAGTGATAAAGTAAAGCATTACAGCGCGATTGCATTGCATACAATAAAGCGACAACCATATGGCTCCTGCCAGTTGCCGATAACTCGGTTACAAAACATGATCATCTCATACAATAAAATTTAGCATCATGTCTTGACCATATCACATCACAACATGCGCTGCAAAAACAAGTTAGACGTCCTCTACTTTGTTGTTGCAAGTTTTACGTGGCTGCTACAGGCTTAAGCAAGAACCAATCTTACCTACGCATCAAAACCACAACGATAGTTTGTCAAGTTGGTGCTGTTTTAACCTTCGCAAGGACCGGGCGTAGCCACACTTGGTTCAACTAAAGTTGGAGAAACTGTCACCCGCAAGCCACCTATGTGCAAAGCACGTCGGGAGAACCGGTCTCGCGTAAGCGTACGCGTAATGTCGGTCCGGGCCGCTTCGTCCAACAATACCGCCGAACCAAAGTATGACATGCTGGTAAGCAGTATGACTTATATCGCCCACAACTAACTTGTGTTCTACTCGTGCATATAACATCAACATATAAAACCTAGGCTCGGATGCCACTGTTGGGGAACGTAGTAATTTCAAAATTTTCCTACGCACACGCAAGATCATGGTGATGCATAGCAACGAGAGGGGAGAGTGTGATCTACGTACCCTTGTAGATCGACAATGGAAGCGTTTGGTTGATGTAGTCGTACGTCTCCACGGCCCGACCGATCAAGCACCGAAACTACGGCACCTCCGAGTTCTAGCACACATTCAGCTCGATGACGATCCCCGGACTCCGATCCAGCAAAGTGTCAGGGAAGAGTTTCGTCAGCACGACGGCGTGGTGACGATCTGGATGTACTACCGTCGCAGGGCTTCGCCTAAGCACCGCTACAATATTATCGAGGACTATGGTGGAAGGGGGCACCGCACACGGCTAAGAATATGATCACGTGGATCAACTTGTGTGTCTAGGGGTGCCCTCTACCCCCGTATATAAAGGATCTAGGGGAGGAGGCCGGCCGGCCCTCTATGGCGCGCCAAGGAGGAGTCCTCCTCCTAGTAGGAGAAGTGGGGAGGGAGAGGGAAAAAGGGGGGGCGCCGCCCCCCTCTCCTAGTCCAATTCGGACCAGGGGGGAGGAGGCGCGTGGCCCACCTCTGGCAGCCCCTCTCCCTCTCCACTAAGGCCCATATGGCCCATTACTTCTCCCGAGGGGGTTCCGGTAACTCTCTGGCTCTCCGGTTTTCTCCGAAATCACCCGGAACACTTCCGGTGTCCGAATATAGTCGTCCAATATATCAATCTTTATGTCTCGACCATTTCGAGAATCCTCGTCATGTCCGTGATCACATCCGGGACTCCGAAGTCACTTCGGTACATCAAAACTCATAAACTCATAATATAACTGTCATCGAAACCTTAAGTGTGCGGACCCTACGGGTTCGAGAACAATGTAGACATGACCGAGACACGTCTCCGGTCAATAACCAATAGCGGAACCTGGATGCTCATATTAGCTCCTACATATTCTACGAAGATCTTTATCGGTCAGACCGCATAACAACATATGTCGTTCCCTTTGTCATCGGTATGTTACTTGCCCGAGATTCGATCGTCGGTATCTCAATACCTAGTTCAATCTCGTTACCGGCAAGTCTCTTTACTCGTTCTGTAATACATCATCCCGCAACTAACTCATTAGTTGCAATGCTTGCAAGGCTTAAGTGATGTGCATTACCGAGAGGGCCCAGAGATACCTCTCCGACAATCGGAGTGAAAAATCCTAATCTCGAAATACGCCAACCCAACATGTATCTCTGGAGACACCTGTAGAGCTCCTTTATAATCACCCAGTTACGTTGTGACGTTTGGTAGCATACAAAGTGTTCCTCTGGCGAACGGGAGTTGCATAATATCATAGTCATAGGAACATGTATAAGTCATGAAGAAAGCAATAGCAACATACTAAACGATCGGGTGCTAAGCTAATGGAATGGGTCATGTCAATCAGATCATTCTCTTAATGATGTGATCCCGTTAATCAAATAACAACTCTTTGTC
>NC_053022.1:517633726-517680041 GCF_003073215.2 Triticum urartu | reverse complement strand
TTATGAGTTTATGCATTTTGATGTACCGAAGGTTGTTCGGAGTCCCGGATGTGATCATGGACATGACGAGGAGTCTCGAAATGGTCAAGACATAAAGATTGATATATTGGAAGCCTATGTTTGGATATCAGAAGTGTTCCGGGTGAAATCGGGATTTTACCGGAGTACCGGGAGGTTACCGGAACCCCCCGGGAGCCATATGGGCCTTAATGGGCTTTAGTGGAAAGGAGAAAGGGGCAGCCCAAGGTGGCTGCGCACCTTCCCCCTCCCCTAGTCCTATTAGGACTAGGAGAAGGTGGCCGGCCCCCCTCTCCCTCTTTCCCCCTCGGGGAATCCTTGTCCAACTAGGATTGGGGGGGGGAGTCCTACTCCCGGAAGGAGTAGGACTCCTCCTGCGCCCTCCTCCTGGCCGGCGCCCCCCTCCCCCTTGGCTCCTTTATATACTGAGGCAGAGGCACCCCAGAAACACACAAGTTGATCCACGTGATCTATTCCTTAGCCGTGTGCGGTGCCCCCAGCCACCATAGTCCTCGATAATACTGTAGCGGAGTTTAGGCGAAGCCCTGCTGCTGTAGTACATCAAGATCGTCACCACGCCGTCGTGCTGACGGAACTCTACCCCGACACTTTGCTGGATCAGAGTCCGGGGATCGTCATCGAGGTGAACGTGTGCTCGAACTCGGAGGTGCCGTAGTTTCGGTGCTTGATCGGTTGGATCGTGAAGACGTACGACTACTTCCTCTACGTTGCGTCATCGCTTCCGCAGTCGGTCTGCGTGGGTACGTAGACAACACTCTCCCCTCTCGTTGCTATGCATCACATGATCTTGCGTGTGCGTAGGAATTTTTTTGAAATTACTACGAAACCCAACAGTGGCATCCGAGCTTAGGTTATTTATGTTGATGTTATATGCACGAGTAGAACACAAGTGAGTTGTGGGCGATATAAGTCATACTGCCTACCAGCATGTCATACTTTGGTTCGGCGGCATTGTTGGACGAGACGACCCGGACCAACCTTACGCGTACGCTTACGCAAGACCGGTTCCCCCGACGTGCTTTGCACACAGGTGGCATGCGGGCGACTGTCTCTCCAACTTTAGTTGAACCAAGTATGGCTACGCACGGTCCTTGAGAAGGTTAAAACGGAGTCTATTTGACAAACTATCGTTGTGGTTTTGATGCGTAGGTGAGATTGGTTCTTACTTAAGCCCGTAGCAGCCACGTAAAACTTGCAACAACAAAGTAGAGGACGTCTAACTTGTTTTTGCAGGGCATGTTGTGATGTGATATGGTCAAGGCATGATGCTAAATTTTATTGTATGAGATGATCATGTTTTGTAACCGAGTTATCGGCAACTGGCAGGAGCCATACGGTTGTCGCTTTATTGTATGCAATGAAATCGCGATGTAATGCTTTACTTTATTACTAAGCGGTAGTGATAGTCATGGAAGCATAAGATTGGCGAGACGACAACGATGCTACGACGGAGATCAAGGTGTCGCGCCGGTGACGATGGTGATCATAACGGTGCTTCGGAGATGGAGATCACAAGCACAAGATGATGATGGCCATATCATATCACTTATATTGATTGCATGTGATGTTTATCCTTTTATGCATCTTATCTTGCTTTGATTGACGGTAGCATTATAAGATGATCTCTCACTAAATTATCAAGATGTGTTCTCCCTGAGTATGCACCGTTGCCAAAGTTCGTCGTGCCCAGACACCACGTGATGATTGGGTGTGATAAGCTCTACGTCCATCTACAACGGGTGCAAGCCAGTTTTGCACACGCAGAATACTCAGGTTAAACTTGACGAGCCTAGCAAATGCAGATATGGCCTCGGAACACGGAGACCGAAAGGTCGAGCGTGAATCATATAGTAGATATGATCAACATAACGATGTTCACCATTGAAAACTACTCCATCTCACGTGATGATCGGTTATGGTTTAGTTGATTTGGTTCACGTAATCACTTAGAAGATTAGAGGGATGTCTATCTAAGTGGGAGTTCTTAAGTAATTTGATTAATTGAACTTAAACTTATCATGAACTTAGTACCTGATAGTATCTTGCTTGTTTATGTTGATTGTAGATAGATGGCTCGTGCTGTTGTTCCGTTGAATTTTTATGCGTTCCTTGAGAAAGCAAAGTTGAAAGATGATGGTAGCAATTACATGGCTGGGTCCGTAACTTGAGGATTATCCTCATTGCCGCACAGAAGAATTACGTCCTGGAAGCACCCTGGGTGCCAGGCCTGCTGCTGGAGCAACACCAGATGTTATGAACGTCTGGCAAAGCAAAGCTGATGACTACTCGATAGTTCAGTGTGCCATGCTTTACGGCTTAGAATCGGGACTTCAACGACGTTTTGAACGTCATGGAGCATATGAGATGTTCCAGGAGTTGAAGTTAATATTTCAAGCAAATGCCCGGATTGAGAGATATGAACTCTCCAATAAGTTCTATAGCTGCAAGATGGAGGAGAACAGTTCTGTCAGTGAGCATATACTCAAAATGTCCGGGTATAATAATCACTTGATTCAGATGGGAGTTAATCTTCCAGATGATTGCGTCATTGACAGAATTCTCCAATCACTGCCACCAAGCTACAAGAGCTTCGTGATGAACTATAATATGCAAGGGATGAACAAGACTATTCCCGAGCTCTTCGCGATGCTGAAAGCTGCGGAGGTAGAAATCAAGAAGGAGCATCAAGTGTTGATGGTTAACAAGATCACTAGTTTCAAGAAAAAGGGCAAAGGGACGAAGAAGGGGAACTTCAAGAAGAACAGCAAGCAAGTTGCTGCTCAGGAGAAGAAACCCAAGTCTGGACCTAAGCCTGAAACTGAGTGCTTCTACTGCAAGCAGACTGGTCACTGGAAGCGGAACTGCCCCAAGTATTTGGCGGATAAGAAGGATGGCAAGGTGATCAAAGGTATATGTGATATACATGTTATTGATGTGTACCTTACTAGAGCTCGCAGTAGCACCTGGGTATTTGATACTGGTTCTATTGCTAATATTTGCAACTCGAAACAGGGACTACGGAATAAGCGGGCACTGGCAAAGGACGAGGTGACGATGCGCGTGGGAAACGGTTCCAAAGTCGATGTGATCGCGGTCGGCACGCTACCTCTACATCTACCTTCGGGATTAATATTAGACCTAAATAATTGTTATTTGGTGCCAGCGTTGAGCATGAACATTATATCTGGATCTTGTTTAATGCGAGACGGTTATTCATTTAAATCAGAGAATAATGGTAAAGATGCAGAGTTGATAATGAAAGTGCAACTTATTTGTGGCACTGTCGTTTAGGTCATATCGGTGTAAAGCGCATGAAGAAACTCCATACTGATGGACTTTTGGAACCACTTGATTATGAATCACTTGGTACTTGCGAACCGTGCCTCATGGGCAAGATGACTAAAACACCGTTCTCCAGTACTATGGAGAGAGCAACAGACTTGTTGGAAATCATACATACCGATGTATGTGGTCCGATGAATATTGAGGCTCGTGGCGGATATCGTTATTTTCTCACCTTCACAGATGACTTAAGCAGATATGGGTATATCTACTTAATGAAACATAAGTCTGAAACATTTGAAAAGTTCAAAGAATTTCAGAGTGAAGTGGAAAATCATCGTAACAAGAAAATAAAGTTTCTACGATCTGATCGTGGAGGAGAATATTTGATTTACGAGTTTGGTGTACATTTGAAAAATTGTGGAATAGTTTCGCAACTCACGCCACCCGGAAACCACAGCATAATGGTGTGTCCGAATGTCATAACCGTACTTTATTGGATATAGTGCAATCTATGATGTCTCTTACCGATCTACCACTATTGTTTTGGGGTTATGCATTAGAGACAGCTGCATTCACATTAAAAAGGGCACCATCTAAATCCGTTGAGACGACACCGTGTGAACTATGGTTTGGCAAGAAACCTAAACTGTCGTTTCTTAAAGTTTGGCGTTGCGATGCTTATATGAAAAAGTTTCATCCTGATAAGCTCAAACACAAATCAGAGAAGTGCGTCTTCATAGGATATCAAAGGAAACTATTGGATACACCTTCTATCACAGATCCGAAGGCAAGACTTTTGTTAAAATTCGGAAACTTTCTGGAGAGGAGTTTCTCTCGAAAGAAGTGAGTGGGAGGAAAGTAGAACTTGACGAGGTAACTGTACCTGCTCCCTTATTGGAAAGTAGTACATCACAGAAAACTGTTTCTGCGACACCTACACCAGTTAGCGAGGAAGCTAATGATGATGATCATGAAACTTCAGAACAAGATACTACTGAACCTCGTAGATCAACCAGAGTAAGATCCGCGCCAGAGTGGTACGGTAATCCTGTTCTGGAAGTCATGCTACTAGATCATGATGAACCTACGAACTATGAAGAAGCGATGGTGAGCCCAGATTCCGCAAAGTGGCTTGAAGCCATGAAATCTGAGATATGATCCATGTATGAGAACAAAGTATGGACTTTGGTTGACTTGCCCGATGATCGGCAAGCCATAGAAAATAAATGGATCTTCAAGAGGAAGACGGACGCTGATAGTAGTGTTACTATCTACAAAGCTAGAATTGTCGCAAAAGGTTTTCGACAAGTTCAAGGTGTTGACTACGATGAGATTTTCTCACTCGTATCTATGCTTAAGTCTGTCCGAATCATGTTAGCAATTGCCGCATTTTATGAAATCTGGCAAATGGATAAACAAAACTGCATTCCTTAATGGATTTATAAAGAAGAGTTGTATACGATGCAACTAGAAGGTTTTGTCGATCCTAAAGGTGTTAACTAAATATGCAAGCTCCAGCGATCCATCTATGGACTGGTGCAAGCATCTCGGAGTTGGAATATACGCTTTGATAAGTTGATCAAAGCATATGTTTTATACAAACTTTCGGAGAAGCCTGTATTTACAAGAAAGTGAGTGGGAGCTCTGTAGCATTTCTGATATTATATGTGGATGACATATTACATTGGAAATGATATAGAATTTCTGGATAGCATAAAGGGATACTTGAATAAGAGTTTTTCAATGAAAGACCTCGGTGAAGCTGCTTACATATTAGGCATTAAGATCTATAGAGATAGATCAAGACGCTTAATTGGACTTTCACAAAGCACATACCTTGACAAAGTTTTGAAGAAGTTCAAAATGGATCAAGCAAAGAAAGGGTTCTTGCTTGTGTTACAAGGTGTAAACTTGAGTAAGACTCAATGCCCGACCACTACAGAAGATAGAGAGAAGATGAAAGATATTCCCTATGCTTCAGCCATAGGCTCTATCATGTATGCAGTGCTGTGTACCAGACCTGATGTGTGCCTTACTATAAGTTTAGCAGGGAGGTACCAAAGTAATCCAGGAGTGGATCACTGGACAGCGATCAAGAACATCCTGAAATACCTGAAAAGGACTAAGGATATGTTTCTCGATTTATGGAGGTGACAAAGAGCTCAGTCAAAATGGTTACGTTGATGCAAGCTTTGACACTGATCCGGACGATTCTAAATCTCAAACGGATACGTGTTTACATTTAAACGGTGGAGCTTGGAGCTGTCAGTTGGTGCAGTTCTAAACAAAGCGTCGTAGCGGGATCTACATGTGAAGCGGAGTACATAGCTGCTTCAGAAGCAGCAAACGAAGGAGTCTGGATGAAGGAGTTCATATCCGATCTAGGTGTCATACCTAATGCATCGGGTCCAATGAAAATCTTTTGTGACAATACTGGTGCAATTGCCTTGGCAAAGGAATCCGGATTTCACAAAAGGACCAAACACATCAAGAGACGCTTCAACTCCATCCGGGATCTAGTCCAGGTGGGAGACATAGAGATTTGCAAGATACATATGGACCTGAATGTTGCAGACCCGTTGACTAAGCCTCTTCCACGAGCAAAACATGATCAGCACCAAAGCTCCATGGGTGTTAGAATCATTACAGTGTAATCTAGATTATTGACTCTAGTGCAAGTGGGAGACTGAAGGAAATATGCCCTAGAGGCAATAATAAAGTTATTATTTATTTCCTTATAATCATGATAAATGTTTATTATTCATGCTAGAATTGTATTAACCGGAAACATAATACATGTGTGAATACATAGACAAACAGAGTGTCACTAGTATGCCTCTACTTGACTAGCTCGTTAATCAAAGATGGTTATGTTTCCTAACCATGGACGAAGATTTGTTATTTGATTAACGGGATCACATCATTAGTTGAATGATCTGATTGACATGACCCATTCCATTAGCTTAGCACACGGTTGTTTAGTATGTTGCTATTGCTTTCTTCATGACTTAGACGTGTTCCTATGACTATGAGATTATGCAACTCCCGTTTGCCGGAGGAACACTTTGGGTGCTACCAAACGTCACAACGTAACTGGGTGATTATAAAGGAGCATTACAGGTGTCTCCGAAGGTAGATGTTGGGTTGGCGTATATCGAGATTAGGATTTGTCACTCCGATTGTCGGAGAGGTATCTCTGGGCCCTCTCGGCAATACACATCACATAAGCCTTGCAAGCATTACAACTAATATGTTAGTTGTGAGATGATGTATTACGGAACGAGTAAAGAGACTTGCCGATAACGAGATTGAACTAGGTATTGGATACCGACGATCGAATCTCGGGCAAGTAACATACCGATGACAAAGGGAACAACGTATGTTGTTATGCGGTCTGACCGATAAAGATCTTCGTAGAATATGTAGGAGACAATATGGGCATCCAGGTCCCGCTATTGGTTATTGACTAGAGACGTGTCTCGGTCATGTCTACATTGTTCTCGAACCCGTAGGGTCCGCACGCTTAAGGTTACGGTGACAGTTACATTATGAGTTTATGCATTTTGATGTACCGAAGGTTGTTCGGAGTCTCGGATGTGATCACGGACATGACGAGGAGTCTCGAAATGGTCGAGACGTAAAGATTGATATATTGGAAGCCTATGTTTGGACATCGGAAGTGTTCCGGGTGAAATCGGGATTTTACCGGGTTACCGGGAGGTTACCGGAACCCCCCGGGAGCCATATGGGCCTACATGGGCCTTAGTGGAAAGGAGAAAGGGGCAGCCCAAGGTGGCAGCGCCACTTCCCCCTCCCCTAGTCCTATTAGGACTAGGAGAAGGTGGCCGGCCCCCCTCTCTCTCTTTCCCCCCTTGGGAATCCTACTTGGAGTAGGATTGGGGGGGGGAGTCCTACTCCCGGAAGGAGTAGGACTCCTCCCGCGCCTCCCTCCTTGGCCGGCCAGCCTCCCCCCTCTACTCCTTTATATACGGAGGCAGGGGACACCTCTAGACACACAAGTTGATCCACATGATCTATTCCTTAGCCGTGTGCGGTGCCCCCTGCCACCATATAGCTCGATAATACTGTAGCGGAGTTTAGGCGAAGCCCTGCTGCTGTAGTACATCAAGATCGCCACCACGCCGTCGTGCTGACGGAACTCTTCCCTGACACTTTTCTGGATCGAAGTCCGGGGATCGTCATCGAGCTGAACGTGTGCTCGAACTCGGAGGTGCCGTAGATTCGGTGCTTGATCGGTTGGATCGTGAAGACATACGACTACTACCTCTACGTCGTGTCATCGCTTCCGCAGTTGGTCTGCGTTGGGTACGTAGACAACACTCTCCCCCTCGTTGCTATGCATCACATGATCTTGCGTGTGCGTAGGAAATTTTTTGAAATTACTACGAAACCCAACAGCTGCTCCGTACGTGTGTTGAACGCGGAGGTGCCGTCCGTTCGGCGCTAGGATCATCGGTGATTTGGATCACGACGAGTACGACTCCATCAACCCCGTTCTCTTGAACGCTTCCGCGCGCGATCTACAAGGGTATGTAGATCCACTCCTCCCTCATTGCTAGATGACTCCATAGATAGATCTTGGTGACACGTAGGAAAATTTTGAATTTATGCTACGTTCCCCAACAAAAAGTGAGCACAAACGGTATTGCAATGCGTTGAAACAAGGCCTAGGATTCATACTTTCACTAGTGCAAGTTCTCTCAACAATAATAGCATAATTAGATCACATAACTATCCCTCAACATGCAACAAAGAGTCACTCCAAAGTCACTAATAGCGGAGAACAAACGAAGAGATTATGGTAGGGTACGAAACCACCTCAAAGTTATTCTTTCCAATCAATCCGTTGGGCTATTCCTATAAGTGTCACAAACTTCCCTAGAGTTCGTACTAGAATAACACCTTAAGACACAAATCAACCAAAACCCTAATGTCACCTAGATACTCCAATGTCACCTCAAGTATCCGTGGGTGTGATTATACGATATGCATCACACAATCTCATATTCATCTATTCAACCAACACATAGGACCTCAAAGAGTGCCCCAAACTTTCTATCGGAGAATCACGACGAAAACATGTGCCAACCCCTATGCATAGGTTCATGGGCGGAACCCGCAAGTTGGTCACCAAAACATACATCAAGTGAATCACGTGATATCCCATTGTCACCACAGATACGCACGGGAAGACATACATCAAGTGTTCTCAAATCATTAAAGACTCAATCCGATAAGATAACTTTAAAGGGAAAACTCAATCCATTACAAGAGAGTAGAGGGGGAGAAAACATCATAAGATCCAACTATAATAGAAAAGCTCGCGATACATCAAGATCGTACCACCTCAAGAACACGAGAGAGAGAGATCAAACACATAGCTACTGGTACATACCCTCAGCCCAGAGGGAGAACTACTCCCTCCTCGTCATGGAGAACACCGGAATGATGAAGATAGCCACCGGAGAGGGATTCCCCCCTCCGGCAGGGTGCGAAATGGGTCTAGATTGGCTTTCGGTGGCTACGGAGGCTTCTGGCGGTGGAACTCCCGATCTATTGTGCTCCCCGATCGTTTTAGGGTATATGGGTATATATAGGAGGAAGAAGTACGTCAGGGGAGCCACGAGGGGCCCACGAGGGTGGAGGGCGCGCCCAGTGGGGTGGGCGCGCCCCCCTGCCTCATGCCTTCCTTGTTGCTTCCCTTACGTGCACTCCAAGTCTCCCGGGTTGCTTTTCTTCCAAAAATAGTTCTGTGAAGTTTCAGGTCAATTGGACCCCGTTTGATTTTCCTTTTCTGCGATACTCTAAAACAAAGATAAAACAGAAACTAGCACTGGGCTCTGGGTTAATAGGTTAGTCCCAAAAATAATATAAATGTGTATAATAAAGCCCATAAACATCCAAAACAAAAGATAATATAGCATGGAGCAATCAAAAATTATAGATACGTTGGAGACGTATCAGCATCCCCAAGCTTAATTCCTGCTTGTCCTCGAGTAGGTAAATGATAAAAAACAGAATTTTTGATGTGGAATACTACTTGGCATAATTTCAATGTAATTCTTCTTAATTGTGTATGAATATTCAGATCCGAAAGATTCAAGATAAAAGTTCATATTGACATAAAAATAATAATACTTCAAGCATACTAAATAAGCAATCATTGTTGGGTTTCGTAGTAATTTCAAAATTTTTCCTACGCACACGCAAGATCATGTGATGCATAGCAACGAGAGGGGAGAGTGTTGTCTACGTACCCACGCAGACCGACTGCGGAAGCGATGACGCAACGTAGAGGAAGTAGTCGTACGTCTTCACGATCCAACCGATCAAGCACCGAAACTACGGCACCTCCGAGTTCGAGCACACGTTCAGCTCGATGACGATCCCCGGACTCCGATCCAGCAAAGTGTCGGGGAAGAGTTCCGTCAGCACGACGGCGTGGTGACGATCTTGATGTACTACAGCAGCAGGGCTTCGCCTAAACTCCGCTACAGTATTATCGAGGACTATGGTGGCTGGGGGCACCGCACACGGCTAAGGAATAGATCACGTGGATCAACTTGTGTGTTTCTGGGGTGCCTCTGCCTCAGTATATAAAGGAGCCAAGGGGGAGGGGGCGCCGGCCAGGAGGAGGGCGCAGGAGGAGTCCTACTCCTTCCGGGAGTAGGACTCCCCCCCCAATCCTAGTTGGACAAGGATTCCCCGAGGGGCAAAGAGGGAGAGGGGGGCCGGCCACCTTCTCCTAGTCCTAATAGGACTAGGGGAGGGGGGAGGTGCACAGCCACCTTGGGCTTCCCCTTTCTCCTTTCCACTAAAGCCCATTAAGGCCCATATGGCTCCCGGGGGGTTCCGGTAACCTCCCGGTACTCCGGTAAAATCCCGATTTCACCCGGAACACTTCCGATATCCAAACATAGGCTTCCAATATATCAATCTTTACGTCTCGAACATTTCGAGACTCCTCGTCATGTCCATGATCACATCCGGGACTCCGAACAACCTTCGGTACATCAAAATGCATAAACTCATAATATAACTGTCATCGTAACCTTAAGCGTGCGGACCCTACGGGTTCGAGAACAATGTAGACATGACCGAGACACGTCTCCGGTCAATAACCAATAGCGGGACCTGGATGCCCATATTGGTTCCTACATATTCTACGAAGATCTTTATCGGTCAGACCGCATAACAACATACGTTGTTCCCTTTGTCATCGGTATGTTACTTGCCCGAGATTCGATCGTCCGTATCCAATACCTAGTTCAATCTTGTTACCGGCAAGTCTCTTTACTCGTTCCGTAATACATCATCTCACAACTAACATCTTAGTTATAATGCTTGCAAGGCTTATGTGATGTGTATTACCGAGAGGGCCCAGAGATACCTCTCCGACAATCGGAGTGACAAAACCTAATCTCGAAATACGCCAACCCAACATGTACCTTTGGAGACACCTGTAGTACTCCTTTATAATCACCCAGTTACGTTGTGACGTTTGGTAGTACCCAAAGTGTTCCTCCGGTAAACGGGAGTTGCATAATCTCATAGTTATAGGAACATGTATAAGTCATGAAGAAAGCAATAGCAACATACTAAACGATCGGGTGCTAAGCTAATGGAGTGGGTCATGTCAATCAGATCATTCAACTAATGATGTGACCTCGTTAATCAAATAACAACTCTTTGTTCATGGTTAGGAAACATAACCATCTTTGATTAACGAGCTAGTCAAGTAGAGGCATACTAGTGACACTCTGTTTGTCTATGTATTCACACATGTATTATGTTTCCGGTTAATACAATTCTAGCATGAATAATAAACATTTATCATGATATAAGGAAATAAATAATAACTTCATTATTGCCTCTAGGGTATATTTCCTTCAATCATGTCTTCTCAAAATAACATGGCCAAAGAAAGTTCATCCCTACAAAATCATATAGTTTAGTCATGCTCCATTTTCGTCACACAAGAATGCTCTCATCATGCACAACCCCGATGACATGCCAAGCAATTGTTTCATGCTTTAGTAATCTCAAACCTATAAACTTTCACGCAATATATGAGCGTGAGCCATGGACATAGCACTATGGGTGGAATAGAATATGATGATGGGGGTTATGTGGAGAAGACAAAAAGGAGAAAGTCTCACATCAACGAGGCTAATCAATGAGCTATGGAGATGCCCATTGATTGATGTTAATGCAAGGAGTAGGGATTGCCATGCAACAGATGCACTAGAGCTATAAATGTATGAAAGCTCAACAAAAGAAACTAAGTGGGTGTGCATCCAACTTGCTTGCTCACGAAGACCTAGGGCACTTGAGGAGGCCCATTGTTGGAATATACAAGCCAAGTTCTATAATGAAAATTCCCACTAGTATATGAAAGTGACAAAACAAGAGACTCTCTATCATGAGGATTATGGTGCTACTTTGAAGCACACATGTGGCAAAGGATAGTAGCATTGTCCCTTCTCTCTTTTTCTCTCATCATTTTTATGGCCTTTCTCTTATTCTTTTTTCACTTGGGACAATGCTCTAGAAAAATGATGATCATCACACTTCTATTTATTTACAACTCAATGATTACAACTCGATACTTAGAACAAGATATGACTCTAAATGAATGCCTCCGGCGGGATACCGGGATTGCGATGAATCAAGTGTGACATGTATGAAAAATTATGAACGGTGGCTTTGCCACAAATACGATGTCAACTACATGATCATGCTAAGCAATATGACAACGATGAACGTGTCATGATAAACAGAATGGTGGAAAGTTGCATGGCAATATATCTTGGAATGGCTATGGAAATGCCATAATAGGTAGGTATGGTGGCTGTTTTGAGGAAGATATAAGGAGGTTTATGTGTGAAAGAGCATATCATATCACGGGGTTTGGATGCACCGGCGAAGTTTGCACCAACTCTTAATGTGAGAAAGGGCAATGCACGGTACCGAAGAGGCTAGCAATGATGGAAGGGTGAGAGTGCGTATAATCCATGGACTCAACATTAGTCATAAAGAACTCACATACTTATTGCAAAAATCTACAAGTCATCAAAAACCTCGGCACTACGCGCATGCTCCTAGGGGGATAGATTGGTAGGAAAAGACCATCGCTCGTCCCCGACCGCCACTCATAAGGAAGACAATCAAAAAACACCTCATGTTTCAAATTTGTTACATAACGTTTACCATACGTGCATGCTACAGACTCGCAAACTTCAACACAAGCATTTCTCAAATTCACAACTACTCAACTAGCACGACTTTGATATTATTACCTCCATATCTGAAAACAATCATCAAGCATCAAACTTCTCTTAGTATTCAAAACACCCATAAGATTTTTTTACTATTGTTTGATGCCTAGCATATTAGGATTATTTAAGCAAATTACCATGCTATTTAAGACTCTCAAAATAATATAACTGAAGCATGAGAGTTCATTAATATCTACAAAATAAAACCACCACCGTGCACTAAAGGATATAAGTGAAACACTAGAGCAAATGACAAACTACTCCGAATGATAAAAGTGAAGATCAATGAGTAGTCGAATAATTATGCAACTATGTGAAGACTCTCTAACATTTAATAATTTCAGATCTTGGTATTTTATTCAAACAACAAGCAAAAGAAAAGAAAATAAAATGTCGCTCCAAGCAAAACACATATCATGTGGCGAATAAAAATATAGCTCCAAGTAAAGTTACCGATGGACGAAGACGAAAGACGGGATGCCTTCCGGGGCATCCCCAAGCTTAGGCTCTTGGTTGTACTTGAATATTTCCTTGGGGTGCCTTGGGCATCCCCAAGCTTAGGCTCTTGCCACTCCTTATTCCATAGTCCATCGAATCTTTACCCAAAACTTGAAAACTTCACAACACAAAACTTAACAGAAAACTCGTGAGCTCCGTTAGTGAAAGAAAACAAAACACCACTTCAAGGTACTGTAATGAACTCATTCTTTATTTATATTGGTGTTAAACTGTAATGCCCACGATGCGGCTATATCTCCCACGTGTCGAAGCATGACTTAGAGGCATAACCGCATTGTAAGCAATGTCACAAGTGAGGTAATCTTCACACAACCCATGTAATACATAAGGGAAAAAGGTACATAGTTGGCTTACAATCGCCACTTCACACAATACATGAATAAAGCATTACATCATCCAGATACACACAAGGTCCGACTACGGAACCCAAAATAAAAGAAGACTACCTCAAAAGCTACACAGATCCCCGATCGACCCCAACTGGGCTCCACTACTAATCAAAAGGAAGCGAAACATCAAAACGGATAAGGTCTTCATCAAGCTCCTCCATGATCTCGGTTGCGTCATTTGCACGGTATCATCGGCACCTGCAAACTGGTTTTGGAATTATCTATGAGTCACGGGGACTCAGCAATATCACACCCTCGCGATCAAGACTATTTAAGCTTATAGGTAGGGTAAAAGGTATGAGGTGGAGCTGTAGCAAGCGACTAGCATATTTGGTGGCTAACATACGCAAATGAGAGCGAGAAGAGAAGGCAAAGGCACGGTCGAGCAACTATGATCAAGAAGTGATCCTAGAACAACCTACGGCAAACATAACTCCAACACCGTGTTCACTTCCCGAACCCCGCCGAGAAGAGACCATCACGGTAACACACACGATTGATGCATTTTAATTAAGGTAAGCGTTAGGTTTTCTACAACCAGACATTAACAAATTCCCATCTGCCCATAACCGTGCTCACGACTTTCGAAAGTTCAATCCCTCCAGGGGTGTCCCAACTTAGCCCATCACAAGCTCTCATGGTCAACGAAGGATATTCCTTCTCCCAAGACAATCCGATCAGACTCGGCATCCCGGTTACAAGACATCCTCGACAATGGTAAAACAAGTCCAGCAAAGCCGCCCGAATGTGCCGACAAATCCCGATAGGAGTTGCACATATCTCGTTCTCAGGGCACACTCAGATGAGACATCCTACGAGTAACACCAACCCTCAAGTTGCCCCGAGGTGGCCCCGCAGTCTACTCGGTTCGGACCAACACTTAGAGAAGCTCTGGCCCCGGGGGGGGGGGGGTTAAAATAAAGATGACCCTTGAGTCCGCGAAACCAAAGGGAAAAGGCTAGGTTGTTAGTGCAAATGGTAAAACCAAGGTTGGGCCTTGCTGGAGGAGTTTCATTCAAAGCAAACTGTCAAGGGGTTCCCATTATAACCCAACCGTGTAAGGAACGCAAAATTCGGGAACATAACGCCGATATGACGGAAACTAGGGCGGCAAGAGTGGAACAAAACACCAGGCATAAGGCCGAGCCTTCCAACCTTTACCAAGTATATAGATGCATTAATTAAACAAGAGATATTGTGATATCCCAACAAAATATCCATGTTCCAACAAGGAACAAACTGCAATCTTCACCTTCAACTAACAACGCTATAAGAGGGGCTGAGCAAAGCGGTAACATAGCAAAACAACAGTTTGCTAGGACAAGGTGGGTTAGAGGCTTGGCTCAACAATATGGGAGGCATGATAAGCAAGAGGTAGGTATCACGGCATATGCATAGAAAAAGAGCGAGCATCTAGCAAGCAAAGATAGAAGTGATTTCGAGGGTATGGTCATCTTGCCTGAAATCCCACAAGGAAGAAGAACGAGTCCATGAAGAAGACAAACGGACGTAGTCGAACGGGTCCTCAGAAACGCGACGTTATCGGAACCAACCCAAAGAAGCAACACCGGAAAGAAGCACACAACATAGTAAACAACCAACACATGAACATGGCATGATATGCGGGATGCGGTATCTGATGCATATGCATGATTTGGAAAAGAATGATTAAACCTGGCCTCAACAAGGAAATCCAAGAGTGCCACTGGAAAGAGGGGTTGATTTCGGTTGAAATCGATATAAAGATCACCGGAATCGGATGCACGTTTTGGAAATGGCAAGCAAAACAAATATGGCACCGGTCTGCGATAATCACCACGAGACCATCTAAATGCAACAAGAACAACATGCTACAACACTCCAACATGACAACAAAATACATGGCAGGGATCCACTCATGATGCTTGACAAAAGATGAACACTAAGCTACGACTAATTCACTCAATAGCAGGTTCAAACAAGCATGGCAAAAGTGCAAAAGATAACAGGTTTCAGACTTAGTGAAATTAACAGCAAGTCAGGAATTTATCATCAGGAAGCAATCTTTAGAGCATGAACACTACATGCTACAGGAACATATCATGGCAAAGCAAGGCATGGTATGAATCTTATCAAAGCATATAACAAAAGTCCCTTAGTGACCATGAGCCAAAAGGGATCAGAAAATACAATTGCAAGCACGTGAACATAGCAAAAACATAAACAAATTCAGATTTGGCGAAAAACTGGAGCATGCAAAACAGATAACGAGTAGGCATGTTTACGAGCTCGATGCACTCACTACGAGGCATTTCATGACAAACTAAGCATACACCCAGCAAATAGACATGGCATAGAATCTAGACATGGCAAGAATAGCAACATAGCATGCATGTATCAACAACAACAAGCTCGGCAAAATTGCTAAACATGTTAACAATCTGCCAGGAACATCTTATAGCAAAAGTAGAACTCGATTGACTCAAGCTAGGGTGCTCCATAAATGCAAACAAAGACATGGATGGATATAGCACAACATTATCTACAAAACATCCTTACTAATCATGCTCAATAGAGGCACAGATCACTAGAAAACAACATGAACATATGGCATAAAAATAATGACAGGACAAGGACTTAGTGAAATTCCAAGTCCCTGAAATCAGCATCATTGAGTAAGCTACTTTGCATGGTTGTGCTAGTCAACACAAATATCATAAAAATACATGGCATACACCCCTGTAAAGATGGCATGGCATTCTTCAAAACACATGTAGAGCTCAGGATCATAGCATGCACACATTAATCATGGCAAAAATGATAAAAGTGCATTTGCTGAAACAGATCTGAAAATACCCTCACATAGCCCTCTTCTAATAACATTTCGGGCATCAAGATGAGCTCAAATAAAAATGATGCAATGAGATAAACTGATGTACTCGTCGAAACGAACATTTTGATATGCTACACGCATGAATCGGAGCTACGATGAGAAAGTTATGATGCGATGAAAAATCCTGAAAATACTGAGGACTTGGAGAAATATACCCTCACGAAAAAAATATCGGGCCGGAGGGAGTGGAGCTGGGCCTGGAGACTGGCCGGCTTGGCGCTGGGCCTAACGAGGCTGGCACGCTGGGCCGAAGGCGGGGCCCACGAAGGGGTCAACGGGGGCGTCGTCGTCTCCCTCGATCCCGATCGGATCGGGGAGTCAAGGGCGGCGACGCCGGTTCCCGCCGGCGAGGTGAGGCGGCGAAGGAGGGCGCGTTGGCGCGCGAAGAACAAGGCGGGGCCGAGCGGCGCGGTGGAGGAGGAGGCTGCGCGCGGGTGGCGGCGGTGCTCTGCGCTGCGGCGCGAGCGAGGCGGCGGGGACGATGGCGCAGGACGGCGCGCTCCGGTCGCCGGAGTTGGTCGCCGGCGACGGCGCGAAGGCGGTGGGCGGCGAGATGCAAGCGCTGGCGGCGGGCGCCGTGCGGTCCGGGCGGCGCGCGGTCGGGCTCGCGCTGGCCGCGATGGGCTCCGCGGGCCGCGGCGAAGTGGGGCGGCGCGAGCACTGAGGTGGCGGGCGCTGATTGGCTGCGGCGGCAGGAAAGGAGACGTGGCGGCCTCCAATTGGTTCGGCGACGTGGCTGGCTGGGTGGACGCGTCCGGCGGCGAGCGGACATTTCTGGCGGCGCGGAGGGAGTTGGATCTAGGGTTTCGGGGAAGAGATCGGAAATTTGGAAAGAAGGGGGGGTCTATTTATAGAGGTAGAGGGAGCTAGGAAGCTCCAAATGAGGTGTGGTTTTCGGCCACGCGATCGCGATCTAACGATCTAGATGATGGAGGGGGTTGAGCTGGGTTTTGGGCCACTTTGGAGGGGTGTTGGGCTGCAACACACACGAGGCCTTTTCGGTCCCTCGGTTAACCGTTGGAGTATCAAACGAAGTCCAAAAGGTACGAAACTTGATAGGCGGTCTACCGGTAGTCAACCAAGGCCGCTTGGCAAGTCTCGGTCCAATCCGAAAACGTTTAACACCCGCACACGAAAAGAGGTAGAAAGGGGCACCGGGTGACATAGGAGCGCCGGATTACAAAACGGACAACGGGGAAAATGCTCGGATGCATGAGACGAACAAGTATGCAAATGAAATGCACATGATGACATGATATGACATGCATGACACGCAAGCAAAGACAAGGAAACAGTAGCGAATAACTGGAAGACACCTGGCACATCGGTCTCGGGTCGTTACAACACTCCACCACTACGAGAGGATCTCGTCCCGAGGTCTAGAATGGCACCGGAGGGAAAAACGGAAGAGAAAGAGAAGAGGTAAAACTAAGTTGCTTCTTTGACAAAACGAGGGAAACCAAGGAACCTTGCGAGGTTGAACAAATAGGAAGAAAGAGTGCAACGAAGATGAACAAAGTTGAAAGCACTCCATTAAAAAGAGGAAAAGAAAGAACCGATTCGGGTAGCACTTCGGTTGAAAAGAGATGAAAGACTTGATAAAATGAAAGAGCTTGAGCAAAGGGCACAACTCTCCGGTTAAATGGATAAGCATGACAAGAACACGATCCTGACAAAACAAGAAGATGGGTGGAAGAGAGCAACATCACAATGCCTCCGGAAGAAATGAGAGGATGGAATGGAATGAACGGAGGAGAAAACAACATCTTCTACCTCAAATAAGCTTGAAAATCATCTTTTGGAGAAGGGTCGAACGCAGTTGTTGGAAAAAGCCAACAACGAAAAGAGCAAGGTTGTAGTGGGCTTATGGAGAACATCTCAAAACTATGAGGTGAAATTCCGCCACTAACGGAAATAATAGATTGGATTGGTATGCACTAGGAGACGAGAAACTTATTTCACCGGGAGGATAATTGAAGAACTTGGGTCATTTATAAGCACCATAAATAGCAACAATCCTTAGGGAAGGCTTTGGTGAAATATAACCCAAGATAATTCCAATGAAGAGATTGATGGATTTAAAGTATCTCATACTTGACAAGATGTGAATCATGAAACATGAACTCAAATTGTCACGAATGGCATAAAACCACCTCAAATGATAAGGTTGAAAGAATTGCACTTTGAAATGCAAGATAAAGAATACTTGAGCTCCTCTGAAAAGAATCTCAATGAATACTTCGAGAAGGAATTAAATCGTTGATGAACCATCATGTAGACCCTTCATGAAGAACTCTGGTAATAAAAGAATGATCAGACGAAAGGAAAGAGAAGTTGAAAACACAAGGTGAATCCTTTCAATGATTAGATGGATCTTCGTGATGAAATAATTGAGAGAACTTGGAACTCCGGGAAAAGAAAGATGAATAATTGAGATCAAGAATTTTGATGAACCTCCGGAATAAGGAATTAATCGCTTGGATGAAACAAGAATAAGAATTAAATTATGCTTATCCTTCATCAATTAAATTGATGACAAAATGGATTTGGCACACTACTTATTCTCGTAGAAAGGATTAAGAGAGATATAGATAACTTGATAAGGTCTTCAATGAACTACCGGTAGGATGAAAGAACGAATGAATCTGTATGATAACGAAGGATAAGAACTCTTGAACGAACCACCGTAAGAATTGGAAAAAGAATGAATAAAACATGAAGGAACACCGGGAAGGATTAGAGAACGAATGAGGATACTTGAGGGGATTTAGATACATGAGAATGAAGAGATCATGAACTAATTAGAGGATATTTGATCGATGCACCGGTAAGATTTGGAGAACAATAGGTGAAAGCTGAGAATGAATAATTCTTCTGAAATGATGGGCTCCGGAGAATCAAACTGAAAAAGACTCCTGAATTGCTCCGGAAAGGTGAAAATAATTCTCACAATCGAAAACAATTATGAGAGGGTGGCATCAAGCTAGAACCATGAATCTTGAAGAGAAAGGAGCAACATTTAAGAGAAAATCTTCTTCGGTCTTCAAATGTTGAGAATGATGACGATAAGAAACACCACCATGAATTGTTGAGATACTCCGGGAGAATAAAAAGCGAAGAGGTTGAGCCAATGATGAAAAGAATTAGACGGATCTTGAGAAATACATATGAATGATGATAATTCATTCTTATGTCAAACTTTAAAAAATTTGAGAATAACTCCGGTAAAATTAGAAGAGTCAGGTAAGATCCTGGAAAAAGACCTGTGGGTTAGGGCCCACTGAAAAGAAACACCGTAGAACGATTTAAAAGAGAGAATGCACCGGTAAGATTTTAAATGGCTAGAATGAGATAACAACCTCGAAATAGGTTGAACTGATCTTGAAAGACAAGACGGGCCTTCTGAGATATCTTCAGCACTCCCGAACAAATGAATAGCGAGAAGTGAATTATTATGAGGTTCACCGGTATGAGAAGGTATTTGAAATGAGGAAAAAGGGATATGAGATAAACACCGAAAGCTTGAGTTGAGTCCACCGGAGAAGGAAAAGAAAGCAGAATATTGAACTTGTAGCTTCCTTAGCATCTTCATGAGAACCACCGGGTAAGAATATTAACGGAAAAGAGTGGAGAGACTTCACATCAATAAGATGGATACTCGATTAAGAAATCTGAGTCCTTGAAGAAAAAGGGTGGGTGGGCGGGAAAAACAAAGGCAACTTGGGACGGATGAAATAAACACCGTTGATAAGAAAAAGATAATTGATCTTGCTGATGTTGAAATGATCGGATCCACTTGAAGAGAAACACGCCGGTTGACAAGGATTGACATGACAAACTCGATGATCGAGAAGGATTAGTACTCGCATAGAAATATGAAAACACGGCTTAGAAAAGGTATGGAATCAACAGTTGACTTCGAAGCAACTCGAATACCACAAACCAAAACAAAACAAAGGATTGGCTTGCAAAATAAGCCGGAGCAAACATATGATAGAGATTTCATCCGAAGTTTTCATGGTGGGGCCTACACAGGCTCGATCGTATATCACCATCATGTACAAGGCAGTGCACATGACATACGAAGCGTCCCCGAGTTAGCATAGCCAAGGATTCTTTAAGACACAATGAGACCACTGTAAAACCAATCGTGAATAGGCGGACCACTAGACGTTGAACCCCAATCTCAAATCATGCATCTGTCGGAAAGATATCCTAAGAGCTACTTGAATTTCCACTTATAAACTCCCAAAACTTTCCGGTTATGCAATCAGGTGTTGGGGATATAGGGGAAGCATAATATCTCACCCAAAACTAGCAAATCCTACATCCAGCTGTATCCATCCTTCAACACATAACCAAGAAACCTTCGGAAATCATTTACCTCAACCTTCGAAAAGCATCCGTTATACGAGTTATGGAAATACTCCCGAACTCCCGCCCCAGTACTGGGTGGCGTCGAGGTTATCTCACCAACAACTACATAAAAGAGATTTTCGATGTCGGCGAAACTCATGTATTCTAGAACTGCAACGATAAAATTGTGACGACAACACCTCGGAGCTCAACTCCCCGGGACACTGCCACAACCCCTAAATGTCAGGAGGCACCAAGAACAATGTTCTCGTCACAAAACCATCGGAACGATTCCAAGATACCCGTGTGATCCTAAATTTTTTTGGTGAAATTTGAGAAGAGAAGAGTCAAAATTCTACGTCAGGATGCCTCACCAGAGCGACGAAGGGACTGAGGAGTAAAAAGAATCCTACTCTGCGATATATATAATTCTATAAGACTCAAAACATTTTTTTCTAGACTCAACAACGCTAGCGATACGATCAAGCAGGGGGCTCCTAAGTCGGGGAAGGCTCTGATACCAACTTGTAATGCCCATGATGCGGCTATATCTCCCACGTGTCGAAGCACGACTTAGAGGCATAACCGCATTGTAAGAAATGTCGCAAGTGAGGTAATCTTCACACAACCAATGTAATACATAAGGGAAAAAGGTACATAGTTGGCTTACAATCTCCACTTCACACAATATATGAATAAAGCATTACATCATCCAGATACACACAAGGTCAGACTACGGAACCCAAAATAAAAGAAGACTACCTCAAAAGCTACACAGATCCCCGATCGACCCAAACTGGGCTCCACTACTGATCAAAAGGAAGCGAAACATCAAAACGGATAAGGTCTTCATCAAGCTCCTCCATGAGCTCGGTTGCGTCATCTGCACGGTATCATTGGCACCTGCAAACTAGTTTTGGAAGTATCTGTGAGTCACGGGGACTCAGCAATCTCACACCCTCGCGATCAAGACTATTTAAGCTTATATGTAGGGTAAAAGGTATGTGGTGGAGCTGCAGCAAGCGACTAGCATATTTGGTGGCTAACATACGCAAATGAGAGGGAGAAGAGAAGGCAAAGGCACGGTCGAACAACTATGATCAAGAAGTGATCCTAGAACAACCTACGACAAACATAACTCCAACACCGTGTTCACTTCCCGGACCCCGCCGAGAAGAGACCATCACTGTAACACACACGATTGATGCATTTTAATTAAGGTAAGCTTTAGGTTTTCTACAACGGACATTAACAAATTCCCATCTGCCCATAACCGAGGGCACGGCTTTCGAAAGTTCAATCCCTCCAGGGGTGTCCCAACTTAGCCCATCACAAGCTCTCACGGTCAACGAAGGACATTCCTTCTCCCAAGACAATCCGATCAGACTCGGCATCCCGGTTACAAGACATCCTCGACAATGGTAAAACAAGTCCAGCAAAGCCGCCCGAATGTGCCGACAAATCCCGATAGGAGTTGCACATATCTCGTTCTCAGGGCACACTCAGATGAGACATCCTACGAGTAAAACCAACCCTCAAGTTGCCCCGAGGTGGCCCCGCAGTCTACTTGATTTGGACCAACACTTAGAGAAGCACTGGCCCCGGGGGGGGTTACAAATAAAGATGACCCTTGAGTCCGCGAAACCCAAGGGAAAAGGCTAGGTTGTTAGTGCAAATGGTAAAACCAAGGTTGGGCCTTGCTGGAGGAGTTTTATTCAAAGCGAACTGTCAAGGGGTTCCCATTGTAACCCAACCGTGTAAGGAACGCAAAATCCGGGAACATAACGCCGATATGACGGAAATTAGGGCGGCAAGAGTGGAACAAAACACCAGGCATAAGGTCGAGCCTTCCACCCTTTACCAAGTATATCGATGCATTAATTAAATAAGAGATATTGTGATATCCCAAAAAAATATCCATGTTCCAACAAGGAACAAAATCCAATCTTCACCTACAAATAACAACGCTATAAGAGGGGCTGAGCAAAGCGGTAACATAGCCAAACAACGGTTTGCTAGGACAAGGTGGGTTAGAGGCTTGGCTCAACAATATGGAAGGCATGATAAGCAAGAGGTAGGTATCGCGGCATAGGCATAGAAAAAGAGCGAGCATCTAGCAAGCAAAGATAGAAGTGATTTCGAGGGTATGGTCATCTTGCCTGAAATCCCGCAAGGAAGAAGAACGAGTCCATGAAGAAGACAAACGTACGTAGTCGAATGGGTCCTCACAAACGCGACGTTATCGAAACCAGCCCGAAGAAGCAACACCGGAAAGAAGCACACAACATAGTAAACAACCAACACATGAACATGGCATGATATGCGGGATGCGGTATGTGATGCATATGCATGATTTGGAAAAGAATGTTTGAACCTGGCATCAACTTGGAAATCCAAGAGTGCCACTGGAAAGAGGGGTTGATTTTGGTTGAAATCGATATAAAGATCACCGGAATCGGATGCACGGTTTGGAAATGGCGAGCAAAACAAATATGGCACCGGTCTGCGATAATCACCACGAGACCATCTAAATGCAACAAGAACAACATGCTACAACTCTCCAACATGACAACAAAATACATGGCAGGAATCCACTCATGATGCTTGACAAAAGATGAACACTGAGCTACGGCTAATTCACTCAATAGCAGGTTCAAACAAGCATGGCAAAAGTGCAAAAGATAACAGGTTTCAGACTTAGTGAAATTAACAAGTCAGGAATTTATCATCAGGAAGCAATCTTTAGAGCATGAACACTACATGCTACAGGAACATATCATGGCAAAGCAAGGCATGGTATGAATCTTATCAAAGCATATAACAAAAGTCCCTTAGTGACCATGAGCCAAAAGGGATCAGAAAATACAATTGCAAGCACGTGAACATAGCAAAAACATAAACAAATTCAGACTTGGCGAAAAACTGGAGCATGCAAAACAGATAAAGAGTAGGCATGTTTACGAGCTCGATGCACTCACTACGAGGCATTTCATGACAAACTAAGCATACACCCAGCAAATAGACATGGCATAGAATCTAGACATGGCAAGAACAGCAACATAGCATGCATGTATCAACAACAACAAGCTCGGCAAAATTGCTAAACATGTTAACAATCTGCCAGGAACATCTTATAGAAAAAGTAGAACTCGATTGACTCAAGCTACGGTGCTCCATAAATGCAAACAAAGACATGGATGGATATAGCACAACATTATCTACAAAACATCCTTACTAATCATGCTCAATAGAGGCAAGATCACTAGGAAACAACATGAACATATGGCATAAAAGTAATGACAGGACAAGGAGCTACTTTGCATCATTGAGTAAGCTACTTTGCATGCTTGTGCTAGTCACCACAAATATCACAAAAATACATGGCATACACACCTGTAAAGATGGCATGGCATTCTTCAAAACACATGTAGAGCTCAGGATCATAGCATGCACACATTAATCATGGCAAAAATGACAAAAGTGCATTTGCTGAAATAGATCTGAAACTATCCTCACATAGCCCTCTTCTAACAGCATTTCGGGCATCAATATGAGCTCAAATGAAAATGATGCAATGAGTTGAAATGATGTACTCGTCGAGACGAACATTTTGATATGCTACACGCACTACAAGAAATCTGTTAATACGTGATGGATCTAGTCCGTCACAGATAAACGAAAAACTGTCATGGGTGTCCATCCTTGACGGATTTGAAATCCGTCATGTATATCGCGTCATAATTTGGTACCGTACCAGTCATGACGGATCTTGGCCGTCATGGAGCTGCCCCAGGCCCGCCCAGGCCCAAGTCTTTGTGACGGAACAATCTGTCATGGACTAACGCCACGTAGGATTTTCAGTTGACTAATTCGAATGATGTGGCTGCCTACGTGGATACTATTTTTCGTCACAAAATTCATCATGGATTTAGGCAAAATTTAAAGGACAGTTTAAATTTGGTTGAGACAATTAGCCCATTTCTTTTTGCCGAAATTTGACCCAGTATGTTTTTAACATAATGCGTTACACAAATCCTAATGCCAATTTTGGCCCAACAAAAAAAATTTGGAAGGTGTGAAACATTACAAAGTTTATCACATCCATCTGTACGTACCTAAAACATAGCAGTCTAAAAAATCCTCTACAAAATGATAACATACAACATATATTGAGAACATATATCACACAGTAGAGTTATGAACCAGTACAATCCATTTTACATCAGAACATATAAACTATTGAGGGTGTTGTTATTCAGGCTCTTGCTATTGACGCTCTTGATGGCAACTATCATCCTGTGGCTGATTGTGATGGGCAGCATGAAGTAGCACGCTATCCAATCTTACCTACCATATTTACAAGAATATTAGATATTTGCAAATATGAATGGATAGTAGAAATAAGAGAATTGCAACAAAAATAAAAAAGAATTACATATTGTCCAGAATTCCTAAATCTTATAGTGGCTACGAATGAGAATAACATTGTATCTACTATAAAACAAGAGTAAACATGTGGTTTCTTAAAATTAATCCAAAGAAAAGTGTGTCAAATGGAAGTCAAATCACAAAGTGACAAAATACACATCACAGAACTCCAAGTAATATAGCAGCAGTAGTTGAGGCCGTATAAACTTGCCAACAAAATGGCATGTCACTAACAAACAATATCCCCCCATGATGTGTAAACTTATTGACACATGAACATTTGAAGTTTATGTCATCCGGGTCGACGAGCAGCGGCAATGTTTATGTTGCAACTACATCTCAAAGGGCTAACAAATAGTAAACGATACTTGCTTGCCATATTAACTTCAAATGGCATGGAAACTTTCAACAAAGAATATGATACAGTTTCCTTGAGAGATCGCCCACACTTAGTTTTATTCATTGAACATTAAGCTATGTATTTGTTATTAGATGAAAAATCAAAATTTGTAATGTAGTGGACTATGAAACTTGAAAATGCTTGATAAACAATGAAATAATTGATAGGGAAGTGCAGCTTGAAATGATCATGCATCGTTTATATTCATTCAGGATATACAGAAAAGCTTTTCTATCATAAACCTATTGATCTTATTATCCGTGTTACTTCTATGCATACCAATTTTATAAGCTGCCCACTTGACCAGCATAGGCTAGAGCAAAAGAGCATCAACAACTTGCGTAAACATTTTACAGACATGACTTTCAGGCAATATTAGACAAACACATGTAAATTTCTTCACATGGCCATCCAGTGTGTGAATGCAAACAAGCATCAAATGAAAAGGGACAATTTTTCTGAATCTACTTCACATCTAATAAGCTCCAACTTACGGAATGAAAAGAGATAGATGAATCTAACAAATTGTTCATGTTTATTTAAATTGGCTCATGATTATGTTACCCCATTAACAGAGAGAGAGAGAGACCTTCCATGGCGTCGGGGTCGACCCTCCTCTCCTAGTATGCCCTTGCCACTGTTCCATGTCATTACCCTCTTCCCTTCCCTTGACAAAACCCAACCAGACATTGCTCTCGTCCCTTCTCTTCCCTTTACACAGCCCAAATAGATTAGATGGGAGCAAAGTTCCTGCACAAATGAAAAGAACAGAGGTTCTGCTTCAGACTATTGCAGCAGTAAAATTGTCCGAATCAATAGAGAAACTGAAGATATTGTAGCAAAATTGTCAAAATTATATCAGCCACAAAAACTCCCAGGTCTTGCAGCAGCAAGATAGCAGAAAGAGATGGGCCGGGAACATAACATAATTTGCTCTTCCAATATGTCAAACCGGGAAGTGGAAAAAAAGACAGAACCGAACAAAGAGAGGAGAGGAGCAGCCAATACAGTAAATAATTTATTCTCATTTCGGAATGCAAGCCAGCAGAAAATAGCATTCATTATAAGGCCCATAAACTCAGGGGAATGATAAATGATACCAGGACATGGTCCACCAAGATATGGCAACTCTAGTCGTGTAACAGTGCGATGCATGATATCAAGGACATGATCCAGTTCAGATGTTACACACAGACTAATATTCAGGCAGTTATAATTTTACTGAAACCACACAATAGTCCAAACCATTAATAGATAAAACTCTACATCCTAGCTAATTCACATCAAGAATAGAACAAGCAGAAGAATGGAAGGGTCTCAATCTCATCCTGTTCTTCTTGAGGATAATGGTATCGACGTCGATTAGGCAGGAGATGTGCCGACTACAATGTCCAGATCAAAGAAATTAGTCTGACAATCATATGTGCCGTGTTAAGAGGTCTGAATGTAACATCAATTTCTAGCTCCTAGAGCATTCAAAAATCTATTGACATATGTCCCCATGTGATAAAAGGACTGCCTCTCAACTATGAAAAAGACAATCATAAAATTTATTCAGTTTCATAGCAGGTCTATTATTTGGATTTAACATTATGCCTTAAATATAATGCAAGAGTACAATTGTCCAGTTCATTCGTGTCTATGGCAGCTTCAATTGGCACTGCAAACATTACCAGTTTTAATATTTATCTTTTTTAATGTGAGCAACTGAGCTACGCTCCGAACTGTTCTAAAAAGTAGATGGTTAATCCAATGTATTCTGTTTGTACATCAACATTTGACACGCCCAACTCGCTGTATATGTCATTTACCGGATGTTGAAATTACAGTTTGTATCTTTGTTCTAACGCTATACTTGAAATCTTTATGTTTTCAAGAAATAATCTATTACACTTCTACAAAGGAATGAAAATGTACAATTCTGTTTGCGGACATGCTTCTTCTATTTCTATTTAAGGATTGCATTTACTATTATTTTAGAAGATAACACCGACCAAATATCTGAGAATCCATTAGTACGTACATGATAATTAAAATGTAAATATCCAGACCAAAACATCAGATCAAAGGAGATTATATTCACTTAAACTTGACTGAAATTAAATTGGAAAAAGCAATGTAGTACAAGACGATAGCAACAACAGACATGTAGTGCTAGCTTCCAAGGATTCATTTCAGTACATGAAGAATTAAGGGGCAGTTTTGTTCAAAATAACAATTAAGGAGTGGCCGTTTACATACTGATGTACGCATACAAATGGACAACCAAGGAGCGGCCATATACTGCAAGTGCCATTCACATCCAGCCACATACAGACTGAATACAAACTGAACCAAAGTACCAAACCAAGGTGCTTATCCATATGTATGTATGTAACAGATGCTAGTGCCATCCAGATTTGGGGGTAGAGAGAAGGGAAGCTCACCACGTCCATGTTTCAAGTGTCGCGTACAGGAGGAGGCGAATCCACGAGCATGAGGATGAGCTAGACAACGCCGGATGGGTGGACGGGATTTGGGGACGGGGGTGCTTGAGCTGTACCGGTGCGTGTCCTTGGAGGTAGAGGACGAGAAGGAGCACCGCCGCCATCATCGACCAGGACAAGGCTGTCGCGCCCGCGCTCATCCCGAATAGCCGCTGCAGGAGCGCCGCGTCAGCACATCCTACGGCAGGAGGGCCTCCGCGCGGCCCTGTTCCAGGAGCACCATCCAGCAGGTGGCAGGGGATGGAGAGAATCCGCCGGAGCCATGCCGGCGACGAAACCCTAGCTAAGAATATGGGTTGAGAGCGAGCGTTGGTGGCCGGGCGTAGTGAATCTAACCGGAGGGGAGGAAAGAGCGGAGCGAGGGGAAGATGGGGGTGTGCTGGGCGCCGGCCATAGCTGACAGAAGTCGCCTGAATCGGGCGGCGGCGCCGTGGAGTCGCAAGGAGTTGCGTGGGAGAGAGATTGGGGGCTGGCTACGCAGGAGGAAGGGAGGGAGGAGTGGCCGAGCAGGTTTAGGGTTAGCATTTTATACGCGGGACTGTTAGTCGGGCTTGAGCGGGCCTGTGGGGCTGTAGCAGTCCATCCATGACAGTTTTCAAGAACGTCATCAGAAATCTGTCATGCATTAACAGCTTTCTTGTAGTGACGCACGAATCGAAGCGACGATGAGAAAGTTATGATGCGATGAAAAAGCCTGAAAATACTGAGGACTTGGAGAAATATACCCTCGCAAAAAAAATATCGGGCCGGAGGGAGTGGAGCTGGGCCTGGAGACTGGGCCGGCTTGGCGCTGGGCCTAACGAGGCCGACGCGCTGGGCCGAAGGCGGGGCCCACGAAGGGGTCAACGGGGGTGCCGTCGTCTCCCTCGATCCCGATCGGATCGGGGAGGCAGGGGCGGCGACGCCGGTTCCCACCGGCGAGGCGAGGCGGCGAAGGAGGGCACGGTGGCGCGCGAAGAACAAGGCGGGGCCGAGCGGCACGGTGGAGGAGGAGGCTGCGCGTGGGTGGCGGCGGTGCTCTGCGCTGCGGCGCGAGCCAGGTGGCGTGGACGATGGCGCAGGACGGCGCGCTCCGGTCACCAGAGTTGGTCGCCGGCGACGGCGCGAAGGTGGCGGGCGGCGAGACGCAAACGCTGGCGGCGGGCGACGTGCGGTCCGGGTGGCGTGCGGTCAGGCTCGCGCGTGCCCGCTATGGGCTCCGCGGGCCACGGCGAAGTGGGGCGGCGCGGGTGCTGAGGTGGCGGGCGCTGATTGGCTGCGGCGGCGGGGAAGGAGACGTGGCGACCTCCAATCGGTTCAGCGACGTGGCTGGCTGGGTGGACGCGTCCGCTAGTGAGCGGACATGTCCGGCGGCGCGGAGGGAGTTGGATCTAGGGTTTCAGGGAAGAGATCTGAAATTTGGAAAGGGGGGGGGTCTATTTATAGAGGTAGAGGGAGCTAGGAAGCTCCAAATGAGGTGCGGTTTTCGGCCACGCGATCGTGATCGAACGATCTAGATGATGGAGGGGGTTTAGGTGGGTTTTGGGCCAGTTTGAAAGGGTGTTGGGCTGCAACACACACGAGGCCTTCTCGGTCCCTCGGTTAACTGTTGGAGTATCAAATGAAGTCCAAAAGGTACGAAACTTGACAGGCGGTCTACCGGTAGTCAACCAAGGTCGCTTGGCAAGTCACGGTCCAATCCGAAAACGTTTAACACCCGCACACGAAAAGAGGTAGAAAGGGGCACCGGGTGACATAGGAGCGCCGGATTGCAAAACGGACAACGGGGAAAATGCTCGGATGCATGAGACGAACAAGTATGCAAATGAAATGCACATGATGACATGATATGACATGCATGACACGCAAGCAAAGACAAGGCAACAATAGTGAATAACTGGAAGACACCTGGCACATCGGTCTCGGGGCGTTACATAAACCTACTGTATTCCAACTTCTCTATGGTTTATAAACTTTTTTACTAGCCATAGATTCATTAAAATAAGCAAACAATACACGAAAAATAGAATCTGTCAAAAACAGAACAGTCTGTAGTAATCTGTAACTAACGCAGACTTCTGGAACCTCAAAAATTCTAAATTAAATTTCTGGACAAGAGGAATTTATCTATTAATCATCTGCAAAAATAATTAACTAAATATCACTCTCCAATAAAAATGGCAGCAATTCTCGTGAGCGCTAAAGTTTTTCTTTTTTTACAGCATGATCAACAAGACTTTCCCCAAGTCTTCCCAAAGGTTCTACTTGGCACAAACACTAACTAAAAGCATAAAACCACATCTAAACAGAGGCTAGATGAAATATTTATTACTAAACAGGAGCAAAAAGTAAGGAACAAAAATAAAGTTGGGTTGCCTCCCAACAAGCGCTATCGTTTAACGCCCCTAGCTAGGCATGATGATTTCAACGATGCTCACATAAAAGATAAGAATTCAAACATAAAAAGAGCATCATGAAGAATACGACTAGCACATTTAAGTCTAACCCACTTCCTATGTATAGGGATTTTGTGAGCAAACAACTTGTGGGAACAATAATCAACTAGCATATGAAGGTAAAACAAGCATAACTTCAAAACTTTAAGCACATAGAGAGGAAACTTGATATTATTGCAATTCCTACAAGCATATATATTCCTCCCTCATAATAATTTTCAGTAGCATCATGAATGAATCCAACAATATAACCATCACATAGAGCATTCTTTTCATGATCTACAAGCATAGAAATTTTATTACTCTCCACAGAAGCAAAATTCTTCTCATTCAGAATAGTGAGAGAAAACTCACCAAAATAACTATCATGTGAGGCATAATCCAATTGAAAACTAAAATCATGATGACAAGTTTCATGGATATTATTATTCTTCATAGCATACAAGTCATCACAATGATCATCATAGATAGCAACTTTGTTCTCATAATCAATTGGAACCTCTTCCGGAATAGTGGAATCATTACTAAATAAAGTCATGACCTCTCCGAAATCACTTTCATCAACATAATCATCATAAATAGGAGGCATGCTATCATCATAATAAATTTGCTCATCAAAGCTTGGGGGACAAAAAATTTCATCTTTATCAAACATAGCTTCCCCAAGCTTGTGGCTTTGCATGTCATTAGCATCATGTATATTCAAGGAGTTCATACTAACAACATTGCAATCATGCTCATCATTCAAAGATTTAGTGCCAAACATTTTAATGCATTCTTCTTCTAACACTTTGGCACAATTTTCCTTTCCATCATACTCACGAAAGATATTAAAAAGATGAAGCGTATGAGGCAAACTTAATTCCATTTTTTGTAGTTTTCTTTTACAAACTAAACTAGTGTTAAACAAGAAACAAAAAGATTCGATTGCAAGATCTAAAGATATACCTTCAAGCGCTAACCTCCCCGGCAACGGCGCCAGAAAAGAGCTTGATGTCTACTACACAACCTTCTTCTTATAGACGTTGTTGGGCCTCCAAGTGCAGAGGTTTGTAGGACAACAACAAATTTCCCTCAAGTGGATGACCTAAGGTTTATCAATCTGTGGGAGGCGTAGGATGAAGATGGTCTCTCTCAAGCAACCCTGCAACCAAATAACAAAGAGTCTCTTGTGTCCCCAACACACCCGATACAATGGTAAATTGTATAGGTGCACTAGTTCGGCGAAGAGATGGTGATACAAGTGGTATATGGATAGTAGATATGAGTATTTGTAATCTGAAAATATAAAAACAGCAAGGTAACTAATGATAAAAGTGAGCACAAACGGTATTGCAATGCATTGAAACAAGGCCTAGGATTCATACTTTCACTAGTGCAAGTTCTCTCAACAATAATAGCATAATTAGATCACATAACTATCCCTCAACATGCAACAAAGAGTCACTCCAAAGTCACTAATAGCGGAGAACAAACGAAGAGATTATGGTATGGTACGAAACCACCTCAAAGTTACTCTTTCCAGTCAATCTGTTGGGCTATTCCTATAAGTGTCACAAACTGCCCTAGAGTTCGTACTAGAATAACACCTTAAGACACAAATCAACCAAAACCCTAATGTCACCTAGATACTCCAATGTCACCTCAAGTATCCGTGGGTGTGGTTATACGATATGCATCACACAATCTCATATTCATCTATTCAACCAACACATAGGACCTCAAAGAGTGCCCCAAACTTTCTATCGGAGAATCACGACGAAAACATGTGCCAACCCCTATGCATAGGTTCATGGGCGGAACCCGCAAGTTGGTCACCAAAACATACATCAAGTGAATCACCATGGATATCCCATTGTCACCACAGATACGCACGGGAAGACATACATCAAGTGTTCTCAAATCATTTAAAGACTCAATCCGATAAGATAACTCCAAAGGGGAAACTCAATCCATTACAAGAGAGTAGAGGGGGGAGAAAACATCATACGATCCAAATATAATAGCAAAGGTCGCGATACATCAAGATCGTATCACCTAAAGAACACGAGAGAGAGAGAGAGAGAGAGATCAAACACATAGCTACCGGTACATACCCTCAGCCCCGAGGGAGAACTACTCGCTCCTCGTCATGGAGAGCACCGAGATGATGAAGATAGCCACCGGAGAGGGATTCCCCCCTCCAGCAGGGTGCCAGAACGGGTCTAGATTGGCTTTTGGGTGCCTACGGAGGCTTCTGGCAGCGGAACTCCCGATCTATTGTGCTCTCGGATGTTTTTAGGGTACGTTGGTACATATGGGTGAAAGAGATACGTCAGGGGAGCCACGAGGGTGGAGGGCATGCCCTAGGGGGGGTGGGCGCACCCCCCCTACCTCGTGGCTCCCTCGTTTCTTTCCTGAAGTGCACTCCAAGTCCATCAGGTTGCTTTCCTTCCAAAAAATAAGTTCCGTGAAGTTTCGGGTCAATTGGACTCCGTTTGATTTTCCTTTTCTGCGATACTCTAAAACAAGGAAAAAACAGAAACTGGCACTGGGCTCTGGGTTAATAGGTTAGTCCCAAAATATATATAAAAGTGTATAATAAAGCCCATAAACATCCAAAACAGAATAATATAGCATGGAGCAATCAAAAATTATAGATACGTTGGAGACGTATCAGCACCATGCCCGCCGCTGCGCCTGTGCCACCCCTCGCCCCGTGCCACCGCATCGCGAGCGCGCACCACCCGGCCTCACACGCGCCGCCGGCATGCCACCGCCAGTGAGGCCCTTCCCTCCTCCCTCCCTCCTTCCTCCCCTCCTTCCTCCCCCTCCTTCCTCCCTCCCTCCATCCCTCACTACAAGGATACCCCTTATAAAGCAACAAAAATTCTACAACATTTTGGCTATATGTTGCAAAATTTACAATAGATATGTATATAAGGGGTTGCAGTATATGCGTTGTAGATTTGTAGCCCATAACCCTATCGTGATACATATATGAAAAAATACAGAGAAAACGAGAGAGAGAGAGAGACGCGCGAGAAACAGAGTCCACGATTCCCCTTCATCTCTCCCAAATCGCCGTGTGCCTCTTCTCCCTCCTCCGTCCCACCCCGCCGCAGGCCCTCCCCCTCCGCTCCTCCCACCTCGCAGCTCCGGAGGCTGCCAGGTCCGTCCCATCCCCACCCACCAATCCCTCTCGCGTCCCATCTCCTCTCTTCATGCGGCTCCTTGCTGCACCTCCTGCGGCGGCTGATTCAGGCGACGTCCGGCAAACCCCGCCACCGGGAAGCACATCCTGAGGTCCCCTCGCACTGCTGTGCCCTCCCATACGGTTAGAGCCGGCGCTCGCGGCCACCAAAGCCCTCCCGCGACCCTCCCCCGATGGCTAGGGTTTCGGGCGTCCGCTCCGGCGCCGGTGGCCGTGTCGTCCTCCTATCATTCGGTGAGTGCTTCCCTCCCCCTGGTTTCATTCTCTCTCTCCCCCCTTTCTCTAACATATGCTCTTCTCTTCTCATGTATACGTGCAGGGAGGAACGGCCAGTGGACATCCTTGCAGCTGCATGGGACGAATCAGCCAATTAGCCATGGAGCTTGCTCCTCCTCTGGCTTTAGGTGACTTGGTCCACTCATCCTCTCTACTCTTGTTCGTGGCACATCAGGAGCAGTAATGGCTTCAAATTAACCCCGAGTTGCATATTCTTTCTAGGGCAACAACATTGTAGGGAATGATTTTCTTTCCTGTAAGTTATTCTGAAGCTCAAATACGTCTTGAAGCAGCAACCAGTGTGTTTGAGGTAATATGTACAGAAAAGACCTAGTATGGTTGAGGATCGGGTCATAGTCTAATTAATACAGTATCTTTGCAAGGCCCCATTCCTTTTCTTTCCAATCTTTAATATTCTCCTCTTCAGTTTTTTATGATGCAAAAATCCAACATATATTTTTTTAGGCTAATTATTAAATCAATATAATGATAGTCCATGTAGCAGCGGAAGTGTAGCAAGAGTAGTTTGAACCAGATTAGGCGGAGGTGTAGCAAGGCTGTTGAGTGAAGGAACTGGACATGTGGCAATTTGTTTTCTATTCTCCAGCCTTTAAGGTCATAAAAAAAGAAAGAACTATGCAATCGACTTGATCACTATTATTTTATCTAGAAAAAATATCGCTTTTGTACGCTTGTATTGATGAGTACTCCTCTTGTCTCGATTGTGTTGTAGGGAGTGAAAGCATCCAGTTGGGGTGGTCTGCAGCTCTGATCGCCTCCAGCAGCACCACATATTCAAAGTTCCAAACAGTAGTGCCGCACTGTTGCCTCCAACCATCCATTTCACTTTGATGCTCATAGGTAGCTTAAAATAATCATTTGATGTGTTTCTTATGTAGAAGATTTGAGTGATGTACGTGTTTATTTTAGAAAACATTTCTTAATGAAGCCTTGCATACATATAGGACTGGTATTCATGTACATTAGCTTTAGTTTTGTTTGTTAACTTGAAAGGGTGGTTTCCTTTTTTAACCGAAATCATTTGGGGTTTCTAGACAACTAATTTTTAGGAGCACACAAGATTTAGACTCCTGCTATGTAATTAAAGGAAATCACAATATTCACCAATATCCTCTGTATATTTACTAACACTAGTTTCCTGACTTTTTCATATAAATTATAATTTGGAAACATCATTTATAGGAATGATAAATAGTATATAAAAATGCCTTTATTTAAATTCAATTTACTTCAGCCACATGGAACCCAACACAGTATCACATGTAATATTTCTCAATTAGTCAAAATTATGCTTCTTTTAAAATTTATGGTTATAATATTTTTTTTTCTTACATAAAAATGTTCTGGTTATATGGTAAACTAAAATTGTCTAGCCTGTGCGGACGCACGGGATGATGACTAGTCTAACTAACTCGGGGATAAATTTATTGAGCCAGATGTAACCAAGGTAGTAACTAGGACACACAGAACAGGAGGAATATAGCTTCCTCTTCTTTTATTAAGTAGGAATAAAACTTGATGAAGCTTTACTTGTGTTGCACTATTTTGGAGATGCATGAGACACATGTAACCTTTTCCCCTTCGTTTTGAAGCTGCACGCACCAACTTGATTTACGGCGACGCCATGGAGCAAGTCGAGTTCATGGAGCAAGTCATGGACAATGCCATGGAAGGTATACTCTCTCCCTCCCCCTACCGTGGTACTACTCGTTGTGTCCACGGCGATTGAGCCATGGTAGGTTTTATGCTGCTGTCCATGCAAATTTATAGCATTTGGGGCTGTAGTGACAGTACCACTTCTCTTCTCTTCTCTAGTTATTTAGCAAACTGAACCAAAACGGTTTTAGTCATCTGAAACTGAACCAAAACATTTAGCTCTAGTTAGTTTCAGTCATCCAATAGGAAACAAACAAACCTACAGGTGCTCACCACACTATGGAACAAAACTACAACCCAAATCCAGTGAAATGAATTTACAGTTATCACCAGCCTTGAGAATCATTGCTAATTCTGTACACCTACAGTCACTGACATTGCCCTTGAATGCACACCAGCACTTAGGATATTATCCATATTATTTTATTGAGCCATGTTGTGCTGCAGGCTGTGTCATATATTGTGGCATTTGGATTAGTCATCAATGACAACTAGCACTCATGCCGGTATCTTTTCCTAATCATAGCAGGGTCGTAGCTCTTGCTATAGTTGTAAGTTGTGATCCTAAATTTAAACTTGATGGTGCTAAAATTACAAATGAATTCTGGGTAGTGCATGTCAAACTTGTGAAAACTGAAGATTTGGTATGGAGTTGCAAAAGATGTAATACTCTCGATAATGCACAAAAAAAAGATTGTGTGGCCTTCAACCTTTGTACTTGCCTAATATCCTGCCTCTATCACTACTTGCATCATGTCAATTCATTATGTATTAACAGTTCATTTTGTTACTTTCTTTGTAGATTCAAAAGATATATGGATGATTATATGGGTGTGTGGCAAGTATACTCCAATGATGATGATGATGTTCCGGTTCACGATGATGATGATGATGGACGCTTTTAGTTTTAGTTAAGTTGTAGGGATGATGTTCCTGTTGGATGATGTTCCTCGGTTAAGTTTAGTTACAAATTGTAGGGATGTTGATGGATGCTCTCTGTTTAAGTTTCACTATCAAATAAAATATTTAGATTATGCATCACGTTTGGATGATGTTTCTCTTGTACTAATATCCAACATTGTAAACCAGCAGCTTTATCCAATATATGATTCCTCCTCTTATGACTATATTCTCTCTTGTTGTCCTCACATGATATACATAATTATCACCATTATGTTGATCATTAGTTTAATTGTTGGCAATATTATTCACATTATTTATGTAACAACACCTGAAGTGTAGCAAACTCCTAGTTGCCAAGCAATGAGATTTCGATTCTTGTAAATTTAGCACCAACATATACAAGTGTTGTAAAAGTTGGCGTTATGTGTTGTACTCTTGCAATGGTTTCTCTTACCAACGATGGTATAAGCGTTGCATTATGCGCTAGCAACACTGGATAAGGCTACGCATCCCAAACCGTTGGTAAAGACGTTAACAACGCATATATGGACTTATAGATACGGAAAGAAGCGTTGCTATAGGTGGGGTATTGTTGTAGTGCCTTCTCTTTTTTTTCTTGTAGAATGTAGGTATACAAATTTAGTAACAGAAATTTTAGGTCTTTTGAATAGAAATTTTAGTAATAGAAATTGTTTAGGTATACAAAATTTTCAATATAGAAATGTATCGCGATGCCATATGAGAAATTTAGTAACAGAAATTTTAGTAAGAAAATTTAGGTATGGAAATTTTTTGTAAGAAACATTAGTTATGCTTCTTAACCAAATGAAATATTCGGGTGATAAGATATATTGAATTTTTAGTAAATGTAGGACTTTTGAATCAGCATAATAATGTTTAGATGATAGCTTATAGGGTTTATATTTTGTTTTTGCAGAAATCAAGGAGCCCCTGCATCATCCCTGTCGCCGTCCCCGTCACCAACCCCCTTCGACCTTGAGGTGAGAGCAGCCAAATCCCCATGCCATTGATGTCGATGATGATGATGTAGCCAAATAGGATATGTGTTTGCCCAAGTGGCCTATGTTTGCAGGGAACACCTCTGAGTGGCCTATGTTTTGCCGGGGTGTTGATTAATTTCCGTCCTGGCAAATTTCAGGCCCTTGATATGTCCTTTCTAGTAAAGGTCATGCTGGATTTTTTCTGTGAATTTTAGCATGGCTTGTGCTAGAATGTAGGAAATATCGAGTGCCTTGGATTTGCCGGAAAGAGCATAAATGACATTTTGGGTTGACTTTAAGTCTGTTGGGACTCCATACATGAAAGTTAAAAAAAGTGAGGGAGTGTCCACCATATATGAGAGAAGAAGAATGCCGACTGTTGTCGTGGGGGTCGCTCTTCCTCTTCTTTATCGTCATAGACCTTTTGGCAATGCACGGGAAGGAAGAGAAGAACGACCATCACCGACGGTCGCAAATGTCGGAGATGAAGAATCCCGACTGTTGTCATGGGGGTCGCTTCTCCTTCATTTCCCTGTGCTAGACAATTTGGTATAATGCACTCGGGGATGAAGGGAGGAGCAACCATCACCGACGGTCGAATATATCAGAGAGGGAGTGCCCACCATATACACCACGTGAGATGAGAGTTTTCATGGAGGACTCGACAGACCGAAAGTCAACCCGTGATGAATATTCAGAAGTTTAATCTTTGAATTATGAACACGATAGATGTCTGATGATGATAGGATCCCCGAGTGCCATTACTGTTACGATGACTGGGGTTTGTGCGTCAGGTTTCCTCACTTGCAAAATGATAGGTTTTTCACCGTGAAGCTGGACGAGACCTTTAATGTTTGTACGGTATGCAACAACAAGCATTTCATCGTAATTAATATCATCACTTGTTCTTCTTTTGTTCAACGTGTAATTTCTTGATTTTTTTATTCGATTAGTACATCCCGTGCCATGCAAGACCATATGTATTGCAGAAGCTTGGTTTCAAAGACTTTGAGAATATGGAGATGAGGAGGGCTCACTTAAGAACTAAACATGGTTATGCATTTCGGGTTAAGCTGTACAATGTGGTCAATCACTCCCATTTCGGTTGCTCTGATTGGGAAGCTCTCTGCAAGGCATATGGATTTGACGAGGGTATGCAAATAACATTTGATATTCATCCCGAAGAAGAAGATGATGATAATATCGACATCTGGGTGGATGTGGATATGCCTCCAGTTTTGCCTAAATGTGAGTTTGTCAAACTAATTTGTTAATTTAAGTAATTTATATTGTTAATTTAAAAATATTTGGTGTTCATCGGTACTAAACATCTTTATTTATAATTGCCAGCTTATTTCTTATCTTCCAAAAAATACTCGGAAGGCTGTAGAGAGGACATACTACAGCTATGACTCCGGGCTTAATTGTGAGGAGAAAGGTTATCTTGTCTCATTCATAGATGATGTTGAGGCCTTTAAAACCAATCACTCTATCCTCCCAAGTTTTACTGGATATGTGCCACTAGTCCATATATTGCATGATGATAACTTTATTGCTAAGAACTTGGTAAGATTTTGTTAATGATGGTAACTTTATTGCATACATTCTTCTTAAGTATATAAACTACATTGCTAACTATATATGTTACCATTACGTTTTTAACAGAGGCTCCCGAAGGAGGTTGTGCCTTACATGCTGTTTACCGAAGGTTATCTGCATATGGTTAGCTTACGACCAACTCCTTCGAAGGCTTACCATACTACATACTTGATTTCTTCAAATGATGGAAGACTCAAAATCAATGAATGGAGCAAAGTGATAAATGCACACACAGAACTAATTGGATACAACATGAATGTGCACAAGCCACAAGTTGGAGATAGGTTTATCTTCATTCTCCATTATGGAGATGGACCGGTTTATCTCTTTTATGGTATTTTACCTAGGAGAGAGGAGTAGGTCCTAGGTATTAAGAACAATTAATTAGTGTTGATTATGACTATGATGATGATGAGAAGTTGTTATTATGTGCTACAATGTGTTAGAGTTGATGATGATGAGGAGGAGTTATGATTATGAGTAGTGACCAAGTTGTTATATGATGTCTCATGGACGAAAATGATGATCACAAGGAGTTGTTATATGACAATGATGTATTATGATGATAAGTTGTTAAAGATATTATGATGATGATGAGTTATTATATAACTGGGTGAAAGAACCATGGATTAGTTTTGAAGGAAATATGCCCTAGAGGCAATAATAAAGTTATTATTTATTTCCTTATATCATGATAAATGTTTATTATTCATGCTAGAATTGTATTAACCGGAAACATAATACATGTGTGAATACATAGACAAACAGACTGTCACTAGTATGCCTCTACTTGACTAGCTCGTTGATCAAAGATGGTTATGTTTCCTAACCATAGACATGAGTTGTCATTTGATTAATGGGATCACATCATTAGGAGAATGATGTGATTGACTTGACCCATTCCGTTAGCTTAGCACTTGATCGTTTAGTTTGTTGCTATTGCTTTCTTCATGACTTATACATGTTCCTATGACTATGAGATTATGCAACTCCCGTTTACCGGAGGAACACTTTGTGTGCTACCAAACGTCACAACGTAACTGGGTGATTATAAAGGTGCTCTACAGGTGTCTCCGAAGGTACTTTTTGGGTTGGCGTATTTCGAGATTAGGATTTGTCACTCCGATTGTCGGAGAGGTATCTCTGGGCCCTCTCGGTAATGCACATCACCTAAGCCTTGCAAGCATTTCAACTAATGAGTTAGTTGCAAGATGATGTATTATGGAACGAGTAAAGAGACTTGCCGGTAACGAGATTGAACTAGGTATTGAGATACCGACGATCGAATCTCGGGCAAGTAACATACCGATGACAAAGGGAACAACGTATGTTGTTATGCGGTTTGACCGATAAAGATCTTCGTAGAATATGTGGGAGCCAATATGAGCATCCAGGTTCCGCTATTGGTTATTGGCCGGAAACGTGTCTCGGTCATGTCTACATAGTTCTCGAACCCGTAGGGTCCGCACGCTTAAAGTTTCGGTGATGATTGTATTACGAGTTTATGTGATTTGATGTACCGAAGGTAGTTCGGAGTCCCGGATGAGATCAGGGACATGACGAGGAGTCTCAAAATGGTTGATACGTAAAGATCGATATATTGGACGACTATATTCGGACATCGGAAAGGTTCCGAGTGATTCGGGTATTTTCGGGGGTACAGGGGAGTTACAGGAATACGAGGAAGAAGTAATGGGCCTCATGGGCCAAGTGGTTGAAGAGAGGAGGCAGGGCGCGCCCCCCCTAGCCCAAACCGAATTGGACTAGGGGGGCGGCCCCCCTTTCCTCCTTTTCCTTCCTCTCATTCCTTCTCCTTCTCCTCCTTCCTTTCCTCCTAGTAGGAGTAGGAAAGGGGAGTCCTACTCCTACTAGGAGGAGGACTCCTCCTCCTAGCGCGCCCATAGAGGGTCGGCCGGCCTCCCCCCCTTGCTCCTTTATATACAGGGGCAGGGGACACCTCTAGACACACAAGTTGATCAGTTGATCTCTCCCAGCCGTGTGCGGTGCCCCCCTTCCACCATATTCCACCTCGGTCATATTGTAGCGGTGCTTAGGCGAAGCCCTGCGTCGGTAGCAACATCATCACCGTCACCACGCCGTCGTGCTGACGGAACTCTCCCGTGAAGCTCTGCTGGATCGGAGTTCGTGGGACGTCATCGAGCTGAACGTGTGCTGAACTCGGAGGTGTCGTGCGTTCGGTACTTGGATCGGTCAGATCGTGAAGACGTACGACTACATCAACCGCGTTGTGCTAACACTTCCACTTTTGGTCTACAAGGGTACGTAGACAACACTCTCCCCTCTCGTTGCTATGCATCACCATGATCTTGCGTGTGCGTAGGAATTTTTTTGAAATTACTACGTTCCCCAACAGTGACATCAGAGCCCAGGTTTTATGTGTTGATGTAATATGCACGAGTAGAACACAAGTGAGTTGTGGGCGATATAAGTCATACTGCTTACCAGCATGTCACACTTTGGTTCGGCGGTATTGTTGGATGAAGCGGCCCGGACCGACATTACGCGTACGCTTACACGAGACTGGTTTTACCGCCGTGCTATGCACACAGGTGACTAGCGGGGTTCAGTTTCTCCAACTTTAGTTGAACCGAGTGTGGCTACGCCCGGTCCTTGCGAACGTTAAAACAGCACCAACTTGACAAACTATCATTGTGGTTTTGATGCGTAGGTAAGAACGGTTCTTGCTAAGCCCGTAGCAGCCACGTAAAACTTGCAACAACAAAGTAGAGGACGTCTAAATTGTTTTTGCAGGGCATGTTGTGATGTGATATGGTCAAGACGTGATGAGATATAAGTTGTTCATAAGATGATCATGTTTTGTTGAAGTTATCGGCAACTGGCAAAAGCCTTATGGTTATCTCTCTATTGCATAAGATGCAAGCGCCAAATAATTTCTTTACTTTATCGCTATGCGATGGCAATAGTTGCAAGAGCAATTGTCGGCGAGACAACCATGTGACGACACATTGATATAGATCAAGATGATGGAGATCATGGTGTCATGCCGGTGACGGTGGAGATCATGACGATGCTTTGGAGATGGAGATCAAAGGCACAAGATGATGATGGCCATATCATGTCACATATTTTGATTGCATGTGATGTTTATCTTTTATACATCTTATTTTGCTTAGTTCGACGGTACCTTTATAAGATGATCTCTCACTAATTATCAAGGTACAAGTGTTCTCCCTGAGTATGCACTGTTGTGAAAGTTCTTTGTGCTGAGACACCACGTGATGATCGGGCGTGATAGGCTCTACGTTCAAATACAATGGGTGCAAAACAGTTGCACAAACGGAATACTCAGGTTAAACTTGATGAGCCTAGCATATAACAGATATGGCCTCGGAACACTGAGACCTAAAGGTCAAGCGTGAATCATATAGTAGATATGATCAACATAGTGATGTTCACCATTGAAACTACTCTATCTCACGTGATGATCGGACATGGTTTAGTTGATATGGATCACGTGATCACTTAGAGGATTAGAGGGATGTCTATCTAAGTGGGAGTTCTTAAGTAATATGATTGGTTGAACTTAAATTTATCATGAACTTAGTCCTGGTAGTATTAGCATATCTATGTTGTAGATCAATATCTCGCGTTTAGCTCCCTGTTTTATTTTTGATATGTTCCTAGAGAAAATTAAGTTGAAAGATGTTAGTAGCAATGATGCGGATTGGATCCGTGATCTGAGGATTATCCTCATTGCTGCACAAAAGAATTATGTCCTCAATGCACTGCTAGGTGACAGACCTATTGCAGGAGCAGATGCAGACGTTATGAACGTTTGGCTAGCTCAATATGATGACTACTTGATAGTTTAGTGCACCATGCTTAAACGGCTTAGAATCGGGACTTCAAAGACATTTTGAACGTCATGGACCATATGAGATGTTCCAGGAGTTGAAGTTAATATTTCAAGCAAATACCCGAGTTGAGAGATATGAAGTCACCAACAAGTTCTATAGCTAAAAGATGGAGGAGAATAGCTCAAGCAATGAGCATGTGCTCAGATTGTCTGGGTACTACAATCGCTTGAATCAAGTGGGAGTTAATCTTCCAGATAAGATAGTGATTGACAGAATTCTCTAGTCACCATCACCAAGTTAGTAGAACTTCGTGATGAACTATGATATGCAAGGGATAACGGAAACGATTCCCAAGCTCTTCGTAATGCTGAAATCAACAAAGGTAGAAATCAAGAAAAATATCAAGTGTTGATGGTAGACAAGACCACTAGTTTCAAGAAAAGGGCAAAGGGAAAGAAAGGGAACTTCAAGAAGAATGACAAGCAAGTTGCTCAAATGAAGAAGCCCAAGTCTGAGACTAAGTGCTTCTACTGCAAAGGGACTGGTCACTGGAAGCGGAACTGCCCCAAGTATTTGGCGGATAAGAAGGATGGCAAAGTGAACAAAGGTATATTTGATATATAGATTATTGATGTGTATTTTACTAGTGTTCGTAGCAACCCCTCAGTATTTGATACTGGTTCAGTTGCTAAGAGTAGTAACTCGAAAAGGGAGTTGCATAATGAACAGAGACTAGTTAAGGGTGAAGTGACGATGTGTGTTGGAAGTGGTTCCAAGATTGATATGATCATCATCGCACACTCCCTATACTTTCGGGATTAGTGTTGAACCTAAATAAGTGTTATTTGGTGTTTGCGTTGAGCATGAATATGATTTGATCATGTTTATTGCAATACGGTTATTCATCTAAGTAAGAGAATAAATTGTTGTTCTGTTTACATGAATAAAACCTTATATGGTTACACACCCAATGAAAATGGTTCGTTGGATCTCGATCGTAGTGATACACATATTCATAATATTGAAACCAAAAGATGTGAGGTTAATAATGATAGTGCAACTTATTTGTGGCACTGTCGTTTAGGTCATATTGTGCATGAAGAAACTCCATGCTGATGGACTTTTGGAATCACTTGATTATGAATCAGTTGATGCTTGCGAACCATGCCTCATGGGCAAGATGACTAAGACTCCGTTCTTCGGAACAATGCAGCAAGCAACAGATTTTTTTTGGAAATCATGCATACTGATGTATGTGGTTCGATGAATATTGAAGCTCGCGGCAGGTATCATTATTTTCTGATCTTCCCAGATGATTTGAGCAGATATGAGTATATCTACTTGATGAAACACAAGTCTGAAACATTTGAAAAATTCAAAGAATTTCAGAGTGAAGTGGAGAATCATCGTAACAAAATAAAAGTTTCTACGATATGATCGCAGAAGTAAAATATTTGAGTTACGAGTTTGGCCTTCAATTAAAACAATGTGAAATAGTTTCACTACTCACGCCACCTGGAACACCACAGTGTAATGGTGTGTCCGAACGTCGTAACCGTGCTTTATTAGATATGGTGCGATCTATGACGTCTCTTACTGATTTACCGCTATCATTTTGGGGTTATGCATTATAGACAGCTACATTCACGTTAAATAGGGCACCATCTAAATCCGTTGAGACGACACCGTATGAACTATGGTTTTGGCAAGAAACCTAAGCTGTCGTTTCTTAAAGTTTGAGGTTGCAATGCTTATGTGAAAAAGTTTCAACCTGATAAGCTCAAACCCAAACCGGAGAAGTGTGTCTTCATAGGATATCCAAAAGAAAATGTTGGGTACACCTTCTATCACAGATCCGAAGGCAAGATATTCATTGCTAAGAATGGATCCTTGCTAGAGAAGGAGTTTCTCTCGAAAGAAGTGAGTGGGAGGAAATTAGAACCTGATGAGGTAACTGTACCTGCTCCCTTATTGGAAAGTAGTTCATCACAGAAATCTGTTCCTGTGACTACTACACCAATTAGTGAGGAAGCTAATGATGATGATCATGTAACTTCAGATCAAGTTACTACCGAACCTCGTAGGTAAACCAGAGTGATGTCCGCACTAGAGTGGTACGGTAATCCTGTTCTAGAGGTCATGCTACTTGACCATGACGAGCCTACGAACTATGAGGAAGCGATGATGAGCCCAGATTCCGCGAAATGGCTTGAGGCCATGAAATCTGAGATGAGATCCATGTATGAGAAGAAAGTATGGAGTTTGATTGACTTGCCCATTGATCGGCAAGCCATTGATATTAAATGGATCTTCAAGAGGAAGACGGATGCTGATAGTAGTGTCACTATCTACAAAGCTAGAATTGTCGAAAAAAAGGTTTTCGACAAGTTCAAGGTGTTGACTACGATGAGAGTTTCTCACTCGTATCTATGCTTAAGTTTGTCCGAATCATGTTAGCAATTGCCGCATTTTATGAAATCTGGCAAGTGGATAAACAAAACTGCATTCCTTAATGGATTTATTAAAGAAGAGTTGTATATGATGCAACCAGAAGGTTTTGTCAATCCTAAAGGTACTAACAAAATATGCAAGCTCTAGCGATCCATCTATGGACTGGTACAAGCATCTCGGAGTTGGAATATACGCTTTGATAAGTTGATCAAAGCATATAGTTTTATACAGACTAGCGGTGAAGCCTGTATTTACAAGAAAGTGAGTGGGAGCATTACAACATTTCTGATAAGTATATGTGAATGACATATTATTGATCGGAGATAATGTAGAATTATTCTACAAAGCATAAAGGACTGTTTGAAAGGAGTTTTTCAAAGAAAGACCTCGGTGAAGCTGCTTACATATTGAGCATCAATATCTATAGAGATAGATCAAGACGCTTGATAAGTTTTTCAATGAGTACATACCTTGACAAGATTTTGAAGTAGTTCAAAATGGAATAGTCAAAAAGGAGTTCTTGCCTGTGTTACAAGGTGTGAAACTGAGTAAGACTCAAAGCCCGACCACGGCAAAAGATAGAGAGAGAATGGAAGTCATTCCCTATGCCTCGGCCATAGGTTCTATAAAGTATGCCATGCTGTGTACCAGACCTATTGTATACCCTGCCCTGAGTTTGGCAAGGGAGTACAATAGTGATCTAGGAGTAGATCACTGGACATAATACATGTGTGAATACATAGACAAACAGAGTGTCACTAGTATGCCTCTACTTGACTAGCTCGTTGATCAAAGATGGTTATGTTTCCTAACCATAGACATGAGTTGTCATTTGATTAACGGGATCACATCATTAGGAGAATGATGT
>NC_053022.1:517620696-517632726 GCF_003073215.2 Triticum urartu | reverse complement strand
AAAGAGGAGAGATCAATGTTCATGCGTATGTGGATGATATTGTGGTCAAATCCAGAAAGGAGGAGACTTTGATAGATGATCTACAGGAAACTTTTAATAATCTCCGGGTCTACAAGATGATGCTCAATCCGGAGAAGTGTGTTTTCGGTGTCCCGGCAGGCAAGCTCTTAGGCTTTCTGGTTTCAAACAGAGGCATTGAGCTAATCCGGAAAAGATTGCAGCAATTACTCCTTGGCTAAACCGGCGTGTATTAACGATGTGCAACGTCTGGCCGGCCGGATTACAGCCTTGAGCCGGTTTATCAGCCACCTTGGAGAGAAGGCCATTCCCTTATATCAGATGCTCAAGAAAACGGATAACTTTGTCTGGAGTGAAGCAGCTGATAAGGCGTTTGAAGATCTGAAGAAACAGCTTGTGGAACCGCCCGTACTGGCAGCACCGATCGATAAAGAGCCCTTATTATATGTGGCTGCTAATGCCCGGGCTGTCAGCATAGCCATTGTGGTGGAGCGCAAAGAGCCTGGCAAAGAGTATCCGGTTCAACAACCGGTTTATTATATCAGTGAGGTGCTCATTGAGTCAAAGCAAAGGTATCCGCATTGGCAGAAACTGGTGTATGGGGTGTTTATGGCAAGCCGGAAGCTCAAACACTATTTTCAGGGCCATCCTTTCACAGTAGTCAGTTCAGCTCCTCTGGGTGACATCATTCAAAACAGAGAGGCAACTGGCCGGATTGCCAAGTGGGCCATTGAGCTTGGACCCCACGGGCTCAGATATATACCCCGCACGGCGATCAAGTCCCAGGCACTCGTAGATTTCATCAACGATTGGACGGAGTTACAGGCACCTGAGGAGAAACCAGATAATACATATTGGACTATTCATTTTGATGGGTCCAGACAGCTAGAGGGTTCGGGGGCTGGAGTCGTATTAACTTCCCCACCACGAGGTGATAAGTTTTGTTATGTTCCTCCGTTAATGTTCCCTTGTACTAACAATGCAGCTGAATATGAGGCTTTACTCCACGGTCTTCGGATGGCTAAAGAGATGAATTTGAGCCGGGTTAAGTGCTTCGGCGATTCAGATCTAGTGGCTCAGCAAGTGTCTGGCACTTGGGATTCTAAGGACCCACTCATGGCTGCATATCGGCGAGAGGTGGACACAGTGGCTGGTCACTTTAAAGGTTATCAGGTGGACCATATAGACCGGCGGAAGAATGAAGCGGCGGACGCTTTAAGTCGTCTTGGTTCCCAAGCGTAAACCTGGTTCCGCCCAATGTCTTTCTGATGTATTGCACAATCCGTCAGTCAAAATACCAACCGAAGAAGATTTGGCTATTCCTGATCCAGAGGCTCAGTTGGTGGCAGCTCTGCATGCCATACCGGATTGGACGATCCCATATCTGGATTACATCAACCGGGGCAAGTTACCAGCTGAGGAAACGTTGGCTCGACAGATAATCCGACGTTCCAAGTCCATGACCATACTCAACGGGGAGTTACATCGTTACAGTGTTTCAGGAGCAATTCAGCGATCCATTTCTCCTCAAGAAGGTTGTGGGATTTTGTGAGAAATTCATGAAGGGGATTGCATTCACCACGCCGGTTCAAAGTCGTTGGTTGCCAAAGCTTTTCGCCACGGTTTTTAACTGGTTGACGGCGCATGCTGATGCGGAGGATTTAGTCAAAAGATGTGATGGATGTCAAAAGTTTGCCCGCCGTGCGCACGTTCCGGCTCAAGAGTTGCGGATGATTCCAATTACGTGGCCGTTTGCAACTTGGGGGCTGGATATGGTTGGACCCTTCAAGCGCTCCAAGGACAAGAAGACCCATCTGTTAGTAGCAGTTGATAAATTCACTAAATGGGTAGAGGCAGAGCCAGTCAGCAAGTGTGATGCAGCCACGGCGGTTCAATTCATCAAAAAGGTGATATTCCGGTTTGGCTTTCCACATAGCATTATAACAGATAATGGCACTAACTTGTCAAAAGGAGAGATGGAAGAATTCTGTCAACGTGAGCACATCCGGCTTGATCTAGCATCAGTGGCTCACCCCCAATCTAATGGTCAAGCGGAAAGGGCAAATCAAGAAATTCTACGGGGTATCAAACCAAGGCTTATGGTTCCCTTAAAGCGGACGCCGGGTTGTTGGGTCGAGGAGCTACCTTCTGTGTTATGGAGCATCAACACCACACCCAATAGGTCTACGGGTTACACGCCTTTCTTCATGGTTTATGGAGCGGAGGCGGTTCTTCCTAGTGACATCCGTCACGATTCGCCCCGTGTGGCAGCTTATGTTGAAGCTGATAATGAGAAGGCACGTCAGGATTCTCTGGACCTGTTGGATGAAGAGCGGGATCTTGCAGCAGCACGTTCGGCGATTTATCAACAAGATCTTCGACGTTATCACAGCCGCCGGGTTAAAACTAGAACCTTTCAAGAAGGTGATTTGGTGCTCCGGCTCATCCAGGATCAGACTGATATGCACAAGTTATCCCCCCCTTGGGAAGGACCCTTTGTGGTCAGCAAAAATCTGCACAACGGATCCTACTACCTCATTGATGTTCGAGAGCATGAAGACTCACGTCAATCGGAGGAGGAGACAAAGCGGCCATGGAACATAGCTCTCCTTCGGCCTTACTATACTTGAAGCCATAGGCTCTTCACCTGTACATATTTATGACAGTGTATATACCATATAATAAACCGGAGCCTCCGTTAAGCGGGGTATCTGTTCTTTCTTATATCATATGTGTGCTTTTACAAGTTAACGGTCAAAGCGAGTCTTTGTTAAACCGGCTTTAGCACTGCATAAAGATAAAGAAAATCACTAGGGGGCTTGGTCATGTTTGAACCACAGCTACACCTCTTGATAGGCATTTCAGCCACACAAGGAAAAATTTGTGGAGCCAAAGAGAGTATTGTACACAGTACAAACTCAAACATAGGCACACGCTGAGCATCGCTCACAAAGTTACTTGGGGGCTCTTTTTTGCAAAGCAACAAAGAGTTTGAAAGGACCCTCGTAATTGGCTATCAAGCCACGGCTTGGAAGCCTGGTGTATTCACCTAAAACCCCGGGTTAACCTGCCTTCATCAAGTAAGCCACTCCTATCCAGGTAATCCTGGCATGACCCATCGAACGTTTGACAAGTCAATCTTTTACAGACCCTGAACTTGTCACAGTTAAAACGATGATTGGTTAATTGGAGGCCCATCTTAAAAGGCTTTGTTAAATGGTTTAACTCAGAGGCCTGGCAGCCCATGAAAAGCCTCGATTTGGAGCCTGGCAGCTCGTAAAAAGCCTCGCATATTTTCCTATTTGAATTTTGTTTGTTGACAATCATAAGTATTTTTTGATAAACCGCGTCCTTGACCCGGCTTGCTTTCCAACCCAGTTGTTGGCACATGATCAATTATAAACCGGTGGTCATTGACCCGGTCTGGTTTGACTAAATCACCAGTGTTATAAAGAAAATCCGGTAGTTATACCGGTCCGGTTTAATAGATAGACCAGCATTATGAAGATGAAATTATCAAACGTATCGGGTTGGTGTTAAACACCTTTGCTGTATACACGTTTGGTCAATCAATGAGGTATGTTCTGTACATTATTTTTTGTACAAACACTTGATTATTCAGCTAAAGTACTATATACTTCTTGGATATTATGACATGTTTAGCGGTAAACCGCTAGACACTTTTTAAGTTTTGACCCAGGAAGGCAAGTCATCATAGGCTATGCATAAAATATATCCTGAAGGGCGGCACAGATTGTCACAAAGCGTTATGAAACATGCTCGATGGCATGGCAGATAAACAAAGTTTCAGCTATCCTATTACATGAAGCTTCAAAGCGGCTCAAACAGTGCCATTGTTTTTCACAGTAGCCATATAAACCGGCGACCGGATCAGGACTCTTCATCACGACGGTTTGACGGTTGCGGATCAGTTGGTGTAGGCACTTCTTCATCCCTCCCCAGCCGCTGGAAATCAGCCGTTGACCAATCGATTCCGGTTAAAGCTTGGAACACTGCTTCCTCATGGATAAGATCAGAAGGGTTAATATCAGGGGCATAAGTGTGCTTACGAATCGGAGGCACAAGTTCTTCGACTTCATGGATCTCGGCCGGCTGTCTTTCTCTCTGCATCATAAAACGGTTGAAAATGGGACAAATCGGTGTCCTCAGCCAATTTGCTGGCCGCTGGCCGCATCTGTTTGGTCAGCCGCCGAAGATCATCATTGTCAAAGTTTGAACCGTCTTCTTTAACGCCTGGATATCCTTTAATGATATCCTCCGCTTCAAGGTCTGGAATCCAGGCCTTGGCTCGAATAAGGGCGGTTAATGCTCCTGCTCTCGCAGCGGCTCTTTTCAACTCGGCAATACGCGCCGGTAACATGCCCAGCTTCTCAAGGGTCTCCTTAATCAAGTTGGCGCCGGTTTGTTATAAGCCGCTGTACTAATGGCTCGCTGAGACCCAGAGTATAGCTGCTCAACCAATGTATATGCCGCTTTGAGCTTCATCCGCATATCTGCACCAAGATGAGTGATCCGAGTTCCTGCCAAAGATTTTATCAACATTTTGGTTAGTTTTAAGATTCATTGACTGGTGCAACATACATAAATAGACACTTACCAAAGATAGCAGAGGTCATAGCATTGATTTGGCGCTTCAAACCGGCTAGTTCTTCAACCACCGGTTTCAGGGCTCCCTCGGCATCTACAACTCTTTTGGTTAAATCGGCTTTTTCGGTTTCCCATTCAGCACGATCTTGGTTGAAGGATTCTTTCAGCTTTTCCATTTCGGCCAGGGCCTGCGTCAGCTCCTCTTTGGCTTTTGCAGCTTCGGCTTGTTGAGACTTCACATTTTCTTGCAAGTCAGAGTTTTGGGCATCTTTGTTCTCAGTTCAGCCTGCAACATTGAAGGTATATTCAACAAAACAACATATTTATGCACTAAGTATAAAGCATATAACAAGTTATCCACTTCATACTTGGGGGCTAATGCCTCTTTGCTTCAAATACTACCCTCTATACAAGTCTCCAGAACAATGCAAGCATTATCCTTGACACTTGGGGGCTAATGTACGTTTGTTCTAAACCGGCGGTGTGGATTAAAAACCGGATTAACTTGCCAAGTTAAACCGGCCTTTGGGGGCTATGCTGCAGAACGTTATCTAATTTTTTCAAACATGAGTCTTATCTTATGATTGAGGACACGCCTTTGCAAGGATCAATGATGGGATGCTTGAAGTGTTACAAAGACCCGGTTTATGATTAACAATCATAAAACGGTTCTTGGAGGCTACTTGGAATAGTATTTCAGCTATAAATCAATATACAAAGGAGAAGCATTTACCTCATATCGTTCTTTCATCAAATTCACCAAACCGGCTTCATAATCCCGGTTTGAGTGCAGACGGTTAGAAGCCGGAATGAAGTTCATCAGCGTTAAGATGAGCATAGTTTGATAAGTCGCTGCTCCATTTACTTTATCCTTGGCAATTTGCTCTTCTTTGGCACTATGCTGAGCCAAAATGACGGGATGACCAGGAGAGCTGTGGCCTTCCAGTAATAATAACGTCATCACCTTGGCCTTCAGGATTTTTGGTGGATGATGATGGAATTTCAGTGTCTTTCATTGGATTAGCCCGTTTGGTTCTGCCGGTTCAGTATCAGGGGGCAGGCTCAGCATCTGTTGGTTTCGTCAGTATATGTTGCCTTCAAGGGGTGGATCATCAAAAGTTGTTTCAGGATGAGGCCTTCCGGTTCACCAGTCTGATCCGGTTCACCTCTTGGTTCTTCTTCTTCGGCAACAGGGTCTTCTGGCGGATTGGTGACCCGAGCTTTCTTGCTGGGTCTGGCTTTGGCCCTGCAAACAAATAAAAAGGATTAACATCCTGTTCAAAAGATGTAGGGCGCATTGAAAGGAAAGGTTTTTCATAACTCACCCGGCCATAGTTTTCAAAGGGGGAGTTGAGTTGTTGCCGATTCACCAGAAGAGGAAGGAGGTGTCACCTGATAATTTGAATCGGGACGGATTAAGAGGCGTCTGAAATACTGCTTGGGGTAAGAATGGTCAGAAGTAGGAGAGACCTCAGACTAGCGCTTCCGAACTGGAGTATCAGGTAAACCGGCAGAGGTGACTTGTTGGCCACTGTGCCGGGTTGTCCGGCGAGCTTCATGCTGTTGAGTCTTCAAAATAAATGTTGGATCCAAGTCAGCAAGAGGATGAGAAAAGTTTACTTTCCGGATTGCTTGGCGAGTTTTTTTGTTGGCATAGAGTCTGAACCAGAGGAAAGGGTAATTACCTCTACGTCATCAGCCTGACTAGCTTCTGCTCCTCCTGAGGAAGATCATTGTTAACAAGATGCATAAAAAAGAGAGCAAGTGAGTCAAGTTCTACCTCAACTTCTGGGTCATCAGTATTCATCATCAAGTTCCATATTAATCCGGTCAGCCGTTTTCCGCTTTGACGTCTGTTTTACGGCTTTGGTCTTCGGGCGGGTTGGTTGACCACTTTGTCTCCAGTTGGCTTTGCCGCTTTCTCTATGGATTTTCGTTTCCAGAAGGGGTCATCACCCTTATATATAAAGAGAAGGGTTACAGCTTGTATAAGTTAAAGATATTAGAGATGAAGAGGAAGTTAATGCTTACAGCAGGCGGTTTGTTCTTTGTATAGAAGGGACTCAGACCGTTTGACTACAGACCAGTTCCGATTCATTAGAATCTTCTTTACACCTTCATAACTTCTTCTCAGATAATTGGATGTTGCAGTGGCGTTGAGGATCGTCACTTCACGGTATATTCGCCACATTAAACGGGACGCCGGCTTAGCGGCAAGAATACTCCAGGATATCCAACAGCACACAAAATCCACACCTGTTAAACCATTTGCCATAAAGGCCCGGAGCTTGGCGATTTGAGGAGCATATTTTGCCCTTTCTGAAGAGCTCATGCGTTGTGGCATTGGGTGAGTATTGGATAATCTATGATCATGGAAGCCGGGGAGGGGATTTTCATCCTCACGCGAAGTGTCTCTGCAATAGAACCATGTTTGGTTCCATTCCTTTGGGTGGCTATGATGTTTGGCATGAGGAAATTCCACTTCTTTCCGCTTTTGAATCGAGACACCACCAAGCTCTTTGTTCGGGCCATTCACAAACTCTGCTGCCGGTTTAAGTGAAAGAAATCCCGGAACAGTTCTGCAGTTGGTTCTTCTTGTAAATAGACTTCACAAAAGACTTGGAAATTGCATAAGTTGGAGACTGAGTTGGGACCAATATCTTGTGGATGCAGTTGCAAGCTGGCAAGCACATCTCGATAAAATTTTGACCCTGGCGGTTTGAAACCACGGCCTATATGTAACAAAGATTACCACCTTGCCTTGTCTTGGGGTTGGAGGATTCTCAGTTCCTGGAACTCGCCATTTGATCTCAGTTTTCTTAGCAGAGAGCCGATGCTAACCATCTCATTCAATTGAGCCTCAGTAACCCGGGAACGAGCCCAGTTGCAGGCAGTGAATTGTTTGGCCATTGCAAAGCGAACAAACTGAAAATGAAAGGCCGGTTTATAAATTACGCATGATTATACACAAGAGACAAGGGAGTAAGAAACATACTGATATGATAAATGTACAACCCGGAGACTAGTATATGAGAGAGAAAGGTAATGCTAGCGCATGGATTGATCAGACACTGTTAAACCGGAGCATAATTATGAAGGTAAACATGCTTTCCGGTTTATCAGAGGGCTAATGGCATAGACTATTTATACAAATGTTAAACTGCTTATATTGGTGCGAGGAGAAACGGATCTCACAGGAACATAGAAACAATCTCACAGTGATGTATAAAACATTCGGATCTAAAGATAAGACAGAAAAGCAAAAATAATTGGATCTTGAAGGGGTGCAGAACTGAAGCAATTTTTGACAGACTAGATCAGTTTTTGCGCATAAGGATTTGATGGCCATGGTAGGTAAGCTACGCAGAGATGCATCAAGCATGAAGTGTCCATCTATTAAAGGAAGAACATGTAAGAATAGCACTGATGAACTTCAGAAGAACTGCGAAGAATGTCGAAACCCTAGAACAGATCTATGGTGAAAAAAGCAGAGAACTTACCGGAGGTGAGGAAGCGGAAGGGCGCCGCAGTATTCTGGTGCGTTCAGGGTGATGCAGCGGCCAAGGTCGGGAAGAGAGGCGACGGTCACGGTGGCGGTGGAGCTTCAGAGGCCGAGCGGCACAGGAAGACGACGCGAAGAGGCACGAGGGGAAACAGTGAAAATGACCCCTCGGTCCTATTTATAAGGCGAAGTGATAAAATGGCAAATACGGGAATCGAGGAGCCCAAAAAATGGAGTAAAATAAAGGTGTCGCCTCGATGACTGGATATAAATTAAATGAAGGAAACTCCGACATCAACGGATGGATGACGTCAGGGCAGTTTATCGTAATTTTGAAGTATGACGTCACGGCGGTTTACAAAATCAAAAATGAAGATAAGAGAGAAGATTTTTTCTAAAGTGTGGAAGATTGACATGAACAAGCTCAAACTAATCTGGGGCCTAATGTTGGGGATATTACTACTAGAGTAAACCGGCCTTATGTAGCCGGGTTGACTCTTTGAAGATTAGAAGCCCATGAAGATGTAAAGCTGATGGCGCTTTACGGAGGGCCCAAAGGGGTTACAGTCTGTAAATGTAAACCGCCTAGTCATGTAACTTGTATAGTAAGATAGAAAGAGAGAGGCCGAACTGGATACGTTTATGATCGGCTTCGGGACTCTGTTAGCCCGGCGGGCGTCAACCTATGTATATAAAGGGATGATCCGGCCGCGGTTTAGAGACAGACAACAACAACTCGAGAGCCAGACAAAGCCGATTCGCTCCTTGGCCTTCGAAACCCTAGCAATACCAATCACAACTAGACGTAGGCTTTTACCTTCATCGAAGGGGCCGAACTAGTATAAACTCCCGTGTCCCCTTGTCCGGTTTAACCCCTTTAAGCTAACCTGTTGCGATGGCTCCACGACTAAGTCCTTTCAGGAGGACATCCGCCTGTGACAAACCCATGACACAAGGGATAAACAAGAGAGATTGCCTGAACTCCTTCAATGGGCTGGGTGAAGCTTTGACGATCAACATTGTGAAGATAAATTGGATCCTTAGCAGGATCTGGGTAAATAGCTTCAATAGACAGATCAACCTCTAGCAAGAATACAAGATGATTGCGCGCAGACGGCTGATAGTTGAAGGCAGAGTGAAGCTTGATAAGACGCATTACCCATGGAGCATAGAACTTCGGACCAAAACTGTCGGAGCCAGATGCAGCCAACTTCCTGATGAAGAAGTCTTGAGCATTGAAGCTTATTCCATTGAAGATATAGAAAACCAAAGTCTTCATTGCTCCTTCAAGCTTGCTGCAGATGAATGTCCTTTGACAGGCCATAGAGTTTTTTTGAAGATATGGTAAATGGTGCGGGGCAGATACTCGAGGTCTTCAACAAAGAATTCCGTTGGGTATTCAGTGTCGCGTGGCAGAGGCTTCATCATGCTTAGCATTTGGCTCATGTTGGGTCCTGGCTTCTGAAAAATGCTCTCCAAAGCATTCTGGTGTTGTTGACAACCTGGTTCATAGTATTCACCAGGAGTGGGCAGGGCTGTGAGCTCAATGATGTCTTGAGCTTTAGCTTCATGATGAACATCTCCTGTCATCCACTCAAGGATCCAAGTCTTCGAATCCCTGTTGTATCCACGAATGTGGAGGGTAGCATAGAATTGAAGCAGAAGTTCTTCATTCCGGTGTTCCTTGTCAGTCACAAAATTAAGCAGACCCGCATCACGGAAGCAGTCAAGGGCTTCTTCAAGGCATGGCAATCCAGCAATGGCTTCACAATCAAGATGCATGTGAGGAAAGATGCGTCCCTGATTGTACAGGATACATGAATAATAGCTTTGCTACTAATAACTCCAGAATCGGTCCGAAGAGATTCTTGGCCTTGTGTAGGGGTTCTTGTCACTGTTGAAGAATGTGTTGTGTGCCTTGAATCCATTTAGATTAAAGGATCCTGGTGAAGTTGCAGTACCTGGAAACCATGGTAGCCTTTTCTTTGGCTTCTGGACCTGAGGCCTTTGCTCCACATGATAGGCAAACTCAGGTCCGGGAGCAGGCGAAGGAACCAGGATTGGCCAGCGGACAGTAATAAGTTGTCCATGATCATATGCTTGCTCGATGGTGTGTGGCCTTGGAGGAGGTACAGGAGCAGAGGCATTGGCTTCAGGCAGCGGATTTGCTTCGGGTGCTGCATTGGCTTCAGGTACATTCACTTCTGGGACCACATTAGCTTCAGGCGCCACATTAGCTTCATCCATGACAATAGCATTGGCTTCAGTGTTTATGTTGGTGGCCGCCTCAGTATTAGTAACATCCACTTCAGGAGCTGGAGGGTCAGACACGTTCTCCTCGAGAAAAACTTCAGGGTTGGACGGGGGTGTAGCAACTCTTTCTTCATCACGTGGTTCTTCTTCTTCATCGGCTGATGCAGCCGGAATATCTTCAGCCTCTTTGGCTTCAGATTCAGGGATGTTCATAGTAGGGGAGGCTTCAAGAAAGACTTCACGTGAGACTGATTGGCGCTCTTCTCCTTCGGGAACACTTGACAATGTGACCTGTGGCCTAGGTCCTTTGCGAAGCCTGCAAAATGCTGGCGACGCCTGTGGAGATGGAGTTGGTTGGGCCTCAAAGTCTTCATTGTCAATCACCGGAGTGGTGACCTCTGGTGGAGGAGTGACTGGTGTTTCTTCAACACGAGGGGATTCTTGAGGGTGATCAGCCCATGAGTCATCCTGAGCAATTGGCGTCAATGGACGACCAATGATGATGAGTTCACTGTTCATGAGAACAGGCGATGATACCAAATTGTGCTTGATCTGAGGAAGGACTTCATCATCTTCAACATTGTCGTCAGGACCAATGTCTTCAGCTGTGGTGGGGTAAACAGCTGGATTCTCTTCAGATTCAGGAGCCTTTGTGGAAGCAGGCTCATGAACTACCAGATGATGTTCACGATGTTCAGACGCAGGACGAGCAACAGAAATTGGCTCGACAAGAAGGGGCTCTGTGGAAGCAGCCCTGTCTCTCTTCTTTGTTTTCCTTTTCTTGGTTGGGGGAGCATCATCAGTGGTGGCTTTGGTCTTGCGCTTTCTGGCTTCGGCTTCAGCCGCTCTAGTTTTCTTTAATTCTGAAGCCACTATGGGGACCTTAGGCTTCGAGCCTGTCATACTGGCTGGGAAGACAATGCGAGGTTCTTCCTGTCTTTATGCTTCTGGTTCGGCCACAGCTGGCTTCTTCTTCTTCTTGGCAGCCATTCTGGGGTCGATGCCTGGTCGCCCCAAAGCCTTGTGCTTTTCAGCTTCATTGTAGCCTTGAACACATTTGGTAGCAAGATTCTTCATGCGCTCATGAGAACCTTTTGCTTCTTCTCGTTTCTTGTGGAATGCCTCCTTGAGCTCATGCATCATGACCTTGAAGTTTTGAATGTATTCAACATTGAGTTTGGCCATGTGCTTCTTGAACCGAGCCATTTCATAATCAATCTTATGCTTCAGCTCAACAATTTTCTGAGCAAGAGCCAGCTCAGCAGCAATGGCTCCGTGGAAGGAGACGTTGAGGCCAATTGGAAGCTGAGGATCATGAAAACTGACATCTGGGCTGTCAAACCACTCATCAATAAACTTGTATAAGATTTCCACATCAAAGAGGGGAAGATCATTGAAGATTTCCGCCTCTTGCTTGCTCTTTATCAACTGCTCAAGAGCGTCATCGCCAAGATCGTCATCGCTGGACAGATCAATGGCGTCATTCTCGTTTCTCAAAACAGCAGCAGGGGTCAGTGCTTGACCAGTGGGTTGCATGGTCTTTTTTAACTTGGCAGACATGGAGATGCGTGAGAGATCTTCAAACTGCACACTAGCTTCCGGAGGTGCAGTGGCCAGAGGCTTTGCCCGTGATACCTTTGGTGCAGAGG
>NC_053022.1:517586975-517619696 GCF_003073215.2 Triticum urartu | reverse complement strand
GAGAGAGCCTCGACGACCATAACGCCGGACAGGCACCCGGAGCATCAGAATGCCCGCGAAAGGCTCGTTGCCACCGCAAGGAGCCTTAAAAAGCAGAAGCGAAGGCTCAAGGCCGCGCAAAACAAACTCCAATTCAGATGGAGTAAAATACTTAATACAGCAGCAATGTACGGCGACGATCGCCCCTCAAAGAGCTACCCAAAGCGGAAGCTGCTACCCGAATTCGATGAGGAGGCCTCCAACCCCCCACAACCAAATATCAAAGCAACCACCTGGTCGGATAGACGACCCCTCTATCAACACAGAACGGCATACAATGCCGCTCACAATACAACACGCGACCCACGCGAGGGCTCGCACCCAAAGGACGGCGCAACAAGATCCATCTATGGACCACGCAAGCGCGCCCCAGCATACAATGCAACACAACAAGCATCAGAACAACGCGGTACACCCAGTTACAGGGGTGCCGCACACCCCCTATGTTTCACCGATGAGGTGCTGTACCATGAATTTCAGAGGGATTCAAGCCCGTACACATAGAGGCATACGATGGGACAACAGACCCTGGGGTTTGGATTGAGGACTATATCCTTCAATCCATATGGCTCGAGGAGATGATCTCCACGCCATCAAATACTTACCCCTCAAGCTCAAAGGGCCAGCTCGTCACTGGCTCAAAGGCCTCCCCAAAAGCTCCATTGGAAGTTGGGAAGAGCTCGAAGACGCCTTTCGGGAAAATTTTGAAGGAACTTATGTCCGACCTCCGGATGCGGACGATTTGAGTCATATAACTCAACAGCCCGGAGAGTCAGCCCGAAAGCTTTGGAACAGGTTTCTCACTAAAAAGAACCAGATTGTCGACTGTCCGGAGGCCGAAGCCTTGGCAGCTTTCAAGCATAGCGTCCGTGACGAATGGCTCGCCAGACACCTCGGCCAAAATAAGCCGAGAACGATGGCCGCATTAACAAACCTCATACCCGCTTTTGCGCGGGTGAGGACAGCTGGCTAGCCAGATGCAGCACCAGCGACCCCAGTACATCTGAAGTTAGAGATGGAAACGGGAAATCACGGCGCAACAGCAATAACAAACGCCGGAATAAAGAAGACAGCACGAAGGGCACGGCAGTAAATGCCGGATTCAAAAGCTCCCGGCCAGGTCAAAACCCGCCCACTAAAGCACCAGGGATGAACCGTCCAGCCTCAACAAAATTCTGGACCAGGTATGTCAGATACATAGTACCCCTAGCAAGCCCGCTAATCATACCCACAGAGAATGTTGGGTCTTCAAGCAGTCCGGCAAGCTCAACGCCATACACAAGGGGGAGGATACACCAAGTGAAGAAGAGGACGGGCCTACCAAGCAAGACAATGGGGAACAAAAGAAATTCCCACCAGAAGTCAAAACAGTAAACGTACGACACATGATCAAGGAAAAAAACAATGCGGCACCCCCAGGAAAATATACCCAAGTGCCTGTCACTGCGAAGTCCTGCCAATGATCGTCTCAACCGATCATTTTCGACCATCGCGATTACTCAGCAAGTATCTGACACGCAGGATGAGCTTCCTTGGTATTAGACCCAGTAATTGGCGGATATCACTTCACACGAGTCTTGATGGACGGCGGCAGCAGCCTAAACCTAATATACCAGGATACAATCCGCGGGATGGGGTTAGACCCAACACAAATTCGCCATAGCAATACTACCTTCAAAGGAGTAACGCCAGGCCCAGGGGCTCGTTGTACGGGCTCCCTCCTACTACAAGTTATATTCGGCTCCCCTGATAACTTCCGTAGCGAGCATTTAACCTTCCACATCGCCCCGTTTCAAAGTGGCTATCAAGCACTGCTCGGGCGCGAAGCTTTCGCTCGCTTTAATGCAATACCACACTACGCCTCCCTCACACTCAAGATGCCCGGTCCACGCGGCATCATTTCAGTGCACGGAAATATCAAGCGATCTCTGCGCGCCGAAGAGAGTGAGGCTGCCTTGGCAGCCACACACTAAAGGTGCCCGGACTAGCCAAAGTGACCCATAGGTTGCCAAGACCTCAGACACAACTAATCGAGTCCGGCGCCGCTACTTATACCGAATAAATGGTCACACCCCTATTTACAAGGGGCTCAACGTGCGTAGACATGTGGCCATTCCTCCTCATTTTAAATTATGCATAGTTTCTTTAATGATATTTTTTGCACGACAACCTTTTTCACCTAAATTCCTCTCTTTTACAGACGATCATCGTGCCACGCCCGTCCAGGATACGGCACAACGGAGACACAGGCGCAAACGTGCAGCAGGGACCCGCTCCAAGGATTCTTTTTAGATTAAGACCCTGCGTAAACCTTTTTTACTGTCTCTTGTTGATACATATCCACCATTGAGAAGGATGCTGACGTCTTGGCATGTGGCCACGCCAGACCAATGCACGTACCTGGACATAAGGGGCTTCTTACGAAGGCCATTATTTAGGCCCGGTATACCACAAAGACCGAATACCTTAGGGAGTGTTCGGCGTCGCGAGTTTGGCCCTATATGCATCAGCTCTGAATCATTGTCTTTGGTCAAATGTTGGGTTTTCCTGGCTCCTGTGTTTTGGTGCCTTACGTTCTGCTTTACCGGCTAAGGTAGCACCAGGAGAACTACTGCGATTGTGCCCTGGTTCATCCGGACGAGCACCTCAGTAGAGAAAGCTGAAAACTGACTGTCATGATCTAGCGTGAGACTGGTCAACCACTCGATGACCCATGGGAATGTTAGAATTCCTCCTCCTTAACGAAGGGCCGCTTTCCGGCCAGGCATATACGCACCCCGGGATCGGGAAAGTGCGGAGCCACCAGGGGCTATCTAGTAGCCCCACTGTCAAACTCCTATGGCTAAGTGAAAGTGTTAAAGCATTATAGTCCGGTTGCCTCGCTCGCTCCGCTATCACCTCCTTAATAGGACCAAGGCGTTGGGTTAAGTGTGAACGCGTGTTTCTGCGAACACCTCCACATTATATGCGTGGGGGTTGAAGCCGACGACTGCAATCTTTCAGGTTATACACATGTATACATAAACGGCCGCCCAGGAGGTATCACATTACTTTCAGGAAAAGGTATAAAAGTAGCCTTATGAAAATTTATAAAAGCATTGCGGTTTCAATGAGATTACATGTCACTCAAACATAATATTTTTTGAGCACTGGGTCTCTATCAAACGAGCACCCTCAAGAACTTCCTCAAAGTAGTGCTCAGCAGCCCTTCGACCTATGGCCGAATCCTGCGCTGCAACAGTGGTTGCATCCATCTCCGCCCAGTATGCTTTAGCACGGGCAAATGCCATTTGTGCGCCTTCTATACACGCCGACCTCTTCATCGCATTAATGCGCGGCACCACGTCAAGGAACTGCTGCACCAAGCCAAAATAGTTGTTCAGTTTTAGCCTTTCCGGCCATAGCTGATTCACAACAGACCTCATGGCGAGTCCGGACAACCTATTTAGTTCGGCCCATTCGGCTAGTTGGTCAGACAACGAAACTGGACGCTCGGGAGAATGGAATTGTGTCCAAAACAGCTGGTCCACTTCACGGTCCGTCTGACCCTTGAAGTACTTGGCCGCATCAGCAGCGCTCGCCGCCAAATCCATATACGCATCCTCCGAACTCCACAGCCGATCCAGAGGGGCATACCGTGGATCTCCGAACTTCCTCTGCAGCATAAAGGATTTCCCGACAACAATAACCCCGGCTTCCTGCAGCTCCTCCTTCTTTGCCCTCATAGCAGAGCGGAGGTCTTTTCCCGTTGCAGCAACCTTCTCAAGGTCCGATGCCTTCGCCTAGTTTTCCTTTTCAAGAGCCCGGCAGCGGTCGACGGCGGCTTTTAATTCAACGGCCATATTGGCCATCTTATCCCAGCTCTCGCCATGCGCGGCCTTCTCGGCTCGCAACTCTTTGGCCACCTTCAAAGCAGCCGCATTACCCAATCTTGCTTGTTCCTTGGCTCAGGCAAGTTCCGCCCGCAAGGTTTCAACAGTGGTAGCTCCATCTGTAGTAATAACATGTTGAATATACTGGCTTCATGCTGCTCTTACTATGCGGCGTTTACCAGATAATAACACCTACCCTGCGCCTCGTTAAGCCTTTTGTTAACAAGCTCGACATCGGCGTCTGCCGCATCCAACTTCCGTTTTAAATGGGCAAACTCGCTAGTCCGGCTAGCCACCGGACCTTCCATCACCTGTTCATACAAACAGTATGGTTACTACCTGGGATTATGATCCTCTGATCGTCGTCGTTCCCAACGACAACTAGAGTCTCAGGGGCTACTATCTACACAGGGCACACTTAGCATGTGCAGGACTATCATACATTATTTTACGTACCTCAAAACCTGTCAGTAGACTCATAAAAGCTTTATGCAATCCGCTTTCGGTGGACAAGATTCTCTCCATCACCGTATTCATCAGCACACGGTGTTCATCTGAGATGGCCGCTTGCCCCACCAACTCCCTCAGAACATCCGACCGCACACTAGACGGTGCCGGACTCGTTTGTCTGCTCTCTTCGGGAGCCGGACACTAGGAACTTTGGGGGTCGACCGGATTAACTTCTGGCCTCGCCGGACTCGGAGAGGCCCTCCGCGACGACACTTCAGGGTCGCCCGCTTCCGGAGCGGAGGAATCCGGAGGAGGCGTTTCGCTCTCCATCATCTCTGGAAGAAGATCCCCCGAAGACGAGCTCATTTGAGAGGGGCTAAGGCCCGAACTGCAAAGATACATGCAGTGGTTATCTTCTCAGAAGAAATGACGACATATCTGTACTATTAGGCTATTTTGGGTCACTTACGACTTGTGGGAGAATTGAACCCCCCGAGGACTTTGTGCGGCAACCGCACCCCCCAGGGTAGGACCCTCTGTGGGAGACTTCTTCTCCCGTTTCGAAGCTTCGGCTTCCGAATCCCCAAACGCAATCCTTTTCCTCTTCTAGTCGTCTTCCTTCGTGAATACGCTCGCTCCCTCGGCTGGAGTGGCCAGTGTATGGGGCCCGCGACCGCCCGCATTTTCCTTCAAGGGCTCCGGGCAAGGTGCGGTCTGGAGCATCTTTTCCAATATCGGATTTTCCAAACCCTCAGGGAGGGGGGCCGAGCACCGAATCAACTTCTCCTTCGTTAGCCAGTCCTGGTCAAAAAGCAAACTCTCAGAAATAACTTCGCATCAAAGGAGAGGTAGTACGCTCGGTCGGAAGATGCCTTACCTACTCAGCGGCACGGTTGCTACTCAGGCCCACGTCCTCGGTAATTTCCGGACACTCCACTTGAGGTCCGAAGAACAATTTGTACATCTCCTCGTGCGTCAGGCCGAGGAAATTTCGAATGGTGCGTGGTCCCTCGGGATTGAACTCCCACAAGCGAAGAGGCCGGCGTTTGCAAGGCTGGACTTGACGAACCAGCATAACTTGTGTTACCGCGACCAAAATGAAATCTCCATTAAAGAGGTCTTGAATGCGGCTTTGCAGTATAAGCATGTCCTTGGCCGGACCCCAGCTCAATCCTCTACTAATCCATGACATTAGCGGTGGTGGAGGGCCTGGGCGGAAGACAGGGGCGGCCGCCCACTTGGCACTTCTAGGAGCCGTGATGTAGAACCACTCCTGTTGCCACAATTCAGACACCTCTGGAATGGAACCTTTGGGCCATGCAGCTCCCGTCATCTTGTGTATTGAGGCGCCTCCACACTCCACATGTTGCCCCTCGATCATCCTCGGTTTTACTTCAAAGGTCTTGAGCCATAGGCCAAAGTGAGGGGTAACCCAGAGGAAGGCCTCGCACACAACAATAAATGTCGTGATATGAAGAAAGGCGTCCGAAGCTAGATCATGGAAATCTAGCCCGTAGTAAAACATCAAGCCCCTGACAAAAGGATCCAATGCAAGGCCTAGACCTCGAAGGAAGTGGGAGACGAACACGACACTCTCGTTGGGTTTGGGGGAGGGGACGGCCTGCCCCCGGGGAGGCAGCCGATGCAGAATCTAGGCGGTCAGATATCTGGCCTCCCTCAACTTTTTGACGTCTTCTTCCGTGACGGAAGAAGGCACCCATCGGCCTTGAAGGCTAGATCCGGACATGACTGAAGGTTCGGAGCACCTGACCTGAACTTTGGGCGTTTGAGCTTGAGGTGGGGGAAGGATTCGATTGAGCACGGGAGGGAAAAATAAAAGGCCTCGTCCCTTTATAAAGAGGGTGGGTATCGAGCGTCCTCTCCGTGTCCGTTTGGACTTGCCTATGATCTAAGAGTCCTAGAAGCGGTTGGGTTACCCACACCCGTATTGATGAGAATCCCGGAATAAGGGGACACGATCTCTGCTTTGACAAGACGTGCCAAGGAAACCGCCTCGCATAACGCGCTGAGGTGGGATACTGAAACGACTCGGATAAAGGCTTGGCCGTGGTGTGTCACGCTACGGAATATGTCAGCAGATTAGATTTGTGTAAATATTATTCTCTCTATGGCAATATGTGGAAACTTATTTTGCAGAGCCGGACACTATCTTTGTGATCAAAATCTTCTATGAAGTACTTGGAGGAGGAACCCGCCCTGCAATGCCGAAGACAAACTGCGCGCCGGACTCGTCGTCATTGAAGCCTGGTTCACGGGCTACTGAGGGAGTCCTGGATTAGGGGGTGTTCGGATAGCCGAACTATACCTTCAGCCGGACTCCTGGACTATGAAGATGCAAGATTGAAGACTCCGTCCCGTGTCCGGAAGGGACTTTCCTTGGCGTGGAAGCAAGCTTGGCGATACGGATTGAGATCTCCTACCATTGTAACCGACTTTGTGTAACCCTAACCCTCTCCGGTGTCTATATAAACCGGAGGGTTTTAGTCCGTAGGACAACATACACATCAACAATCATACCATAGGCTAGCTTCTAGGGTTTAGCCTCTCTGATCTCGTGGTAGATCTACTCTTGTACTACCCATATCATCAATATTAATCAAGCAGGACGTAGGGTTTTACCTCCATCGAGAGGGCCCGAACCTGGGTAAAACTTCGTGTCCCTTGCCTCCTGTTACCATCCGGCCTAGACGCACAGTTCGGGACCCCCTACCCGAGATCTGCCGGTTTTGACACCGACATTGGTGCTTACTCATGGGCTCCTACTGGCTCTCCAGCCCTCACCCACTGGCCTTGACCCACGGCATCGCGACCTGTCATACCAGCAGCGGCTGAGCTCGCTCGAGGGCCGGGAACTGAGGATGTAGAGCATTAAAGAAAGTGCGGGGGAGTGGGAAGAAGCTCGCGAGGACCTAACCCAGCAGCGCCTCAGCTGCCACCACTCGGGCCGGGCGCTTCATCGAGGAACTGCACCAAACTCAACAGATAAGTCACGCCCTTAGAAGAGTTGGACCAATGCAGCGCCAAACCCTCGCCCAGTGCGGCTCTGTCATGGCGACGTTGCCTTCCTTTCTCGCCCAGCAAGGGCTGCTTGAGCGCTAAAGGGGACCTCCCGAGCATCGCGACTCGGGGGCTCTTAGCGGACCTCGGGCCGCTCACCTCCTGGCCTTGACCACGGCATCGCGACCTGGCATACCAGCAACGGCTGAAGCCTGCCTGGGGACTGGGACCTGTCAGCATAGAGCGCCAAGTCCTTGTAAGGATAGAAAGGGGGAGCCGAGCTGAGACAGGACAAGCACCTCGCATTGATTCATATTAAGGATATAATGTTCACAAAAGACATGGTAGGCGCCTTACATCCCCCCACGGGGTGTTGCTTCGATTCCTCGTAGAGAACAAAAGTACTAATCCTAAGGAACGCTAATCGCCCACACCTCCGCAAGGGACGCCATCATCAACAGTGGGCTGCTCAACGTCAGCGCAAACCCCATCCAGATCAGTGGCGTCGGCGGCTGGACGCAGCTGCCCCGCTCCGAGCACGGCGCGAGCTCGGGGGCTCGTAGCTGTCGTCGCTCGTCTCTGGAGTCGCGAGGAGCTTGGGGGAGCCGCTGGATTCCCCAGCTCCTCCCCTGCTGCCTGAGGAGCTGCTAGAGGGCCGATGGGCGGGCCAGGTCCTCGCAGGTTCGTTGCCCCTGCCACTTTCCGTGGGGCAGCACTCCAGCCGGCGTCCTTCAGCATCGAAGACCTTGAAGAACATTAGGGAGGCGCCGTCATATTCAAGATGAATTACGAGGGCACCTACCGTCCGGCAGACCCAGGCGATTTTGCCCCACCCCTGGGACATGAAGACCTTGCCTGGAGCGACGACCGCGACCTCCGCTCCGGTCGCAAGGGTACTACAGTCAGCGTGCTGCAGCCAAAGCTCCAGAGCCCCGCTAGGCGGCATCTCGAAGGCGAAGGAGGGAGGAAGGCGAATCCAAGAGCTCGGAGGCATGGCAGCGTGGAGCACGAGCTCGCGAGAGGAGCGCTCGGCGTGGACTCCAGGAGGAACAACACGCACCACCGTGACTCGCCGGCATCGACGGCGGCAACGTCGATGTCGCTCGACGCCTTCTCCCCCAGGATCCATGACGCGGGCATACAAGGGTAGTGGAAACCCAGGCGGCGGTCGCTCGTACCAGGGCCTCGATGCCTCCTACTGAGCACCCAGATCTTGGTGGCAAAGGACCAGCCGCTTCTTTGGCGGAAGTGGGTCAGGACCCTCTGATGACCCACAAGTATAGGGGATCTATCGTAGTCCTTTCGATAAGTAAGAGTGTCGAACCCAACGAGGAGCAGAAGGAAATGATAAGCGGTTTTCAGCAAGGTATTCTCTGCAAGTACTGAAATAAGTGGTAACAGATAGTTTTGTGATAGGATAAATTGTAACGAGCAACAAGTAACAAAAGTAAATAAAGTGCAGCAAGGTGGCCCAATCTTTTGTAGCAAAGGACAAGCCTGGACAAACTCTTATATAAGGAAAAGCGCTCCCGAGGACACATGGGAATATCGTCAAGCTAGTTTTCATCACGTTCATATGATTCGCGTTCGGTACTTTGATAATTTGATATGTGGGTGGACCGGTGCTTGGGTGCTGTTCTTACTTGAACAAGCATCCCACTTATGATTAACCTCTATTGCAAGCATCCGCAACTACAACAAAAGTATTAAGGTAAACCTAACCATAGCATGAAACATATGGATCCAAATCAGCCCCTTACGAAGCAACGCATAAACTAGGGTTTAAGCTTCTGTCACTCTAGCAACCCATCATCTACTTATTACTTCCCAATGCCTTCCTCTAGGCCCAAATAATGGTGAAGTGTTATGTAGTCGACGTTCACATAACACCACTAGAGGCTAGACAACATACATCTTATCAAAATATCAAACGAATACCAAATTCACATGACTACTCATAGCAAGACTTCTCCCTTGTCCTCAGGAACGAACGTAATTACTCACAAAGCATATTCATGTTCATAATCAGAGGGGTAATAATATGCATATAGGATCTGAACATATGATCTTCCACCAATTAAACCAACTAGCATCAACTACAAGGAGTAATCAACACTACTAGCAACCTACTAGCACCAATCCCGGACTTTGAGACAAGAATTGGATACAAGAGATGAACTAGGGTTTGGAGATGAGATGGTGCTGGTGAAGATGTTGATGGAGATTGCCCTCTCCCGATGAGAGGAGCGTTGGTGATGACGATGGTGATGATTTCCCCCTCCGGGAGGGAAGTTTCCCCGGCAGAACAGCTCTGCCGGAGCTCTAGATTGGATCCGCCAAGGTTCCGCCTCGTGGCGGCGGAGTCTCGTCCAGAAAAGTTCCTTCTTATTTTTTTCTCATCGAAAGACTTCATATATGAGAAGATGGACGTCGGAGAGCCACCAGGGGGGCCACGAGGTAGGGGGCGCGCCCTGGGGGGGCGTCCCCCACCCTCGTGAGAAGGGTGTGGGCTCCCTGGCCTTCATCTTTTGTGAGGATTTTTCTTTATTTATTTTAAGACATTCCGTGGAGTTTCAGGACTTTTGGAGTTGCACAGAATAGGTCTCTAATATTTGCTCCTTTTCCAGCCCAGACTTCCAGCTGCCGGCGTTCTCCCTCTTTATGTAAACCTTGTAAAATAAGAGAGAATAGCCATAAGTATTGTGACATAAAGTGAATAACAGTCCATAATGCAATAAATATCGATATAAAAGCATGATGCAAAATGGACGTATCAACTCCCCCAAGCTTAGACCTCGCTTGTCCTCAAGCGAAAAGCCGATAACAATAAATATGTCCTCATGTTTAGAGGTAGAGGCGTCGATAAAAATAAAATACGGACATGAAGGCATCATGATTATTCTCATAATAGCAACATATATAGATTTTGTCATATGACTACTTATGTTCAAGTGATGATCTATTCACAATGCAAAAGTATAAATCATAAACCTTATTGGGCTCCGACAAACTATAGTCTCAGTCATTGAAGCAATTGCAATTTATCATAACATCGGAAAGAGTCTATGTCAGAGCTAAAAAGCAGGTCCACATACTCAACTATCATGTAGTCCCCCATAATTGCTAACACTCACACAATACTTGTGGTTACGGAGTTTTAATCGGACACAGAGAAAGACGGGGGCTTATAGTTTTGCCCCACAACCTTTTACCTCAAGGGTAATGTCAACAATAATGGTTCATGCTCCCCTACATCCAATTAGATATATATATCATGTTCTTTCCAACGTGCTGAGCTTTCCAAAGGATAAAATGAAAAAGAAAAGGTGAATATCACCATGACTCTTGCATAAGGTAGAAGATAATGATAAAGGATAGGCCCTTCGCAGAGGGAAGCACAGGTTGCCATGCGCTGTTATGGTTGGATGCATAAAATCTCAATGCGAAAGAACGTCACTTTATATTGCCCCTTGTAATATGAACCTTTATTATGCAGTATGTCGCTTTTATTACTTCCGCATCACAAGATCGTATAAAGCTTATTTCTCCCACACCAATCAATCATACATATTTAGAGCAATTTTTATTGCTTTGCACCGATGACAACTTACTTGAAGGATCTTGCTCAATCCATAGGTAGATATGGTGGACTCTCATGGCAAAACTGGTTTAGGGGTTTTGGAAGCACAAGTAGTATTTCTACTTGGTGCTGAGAATTTGGCTAGCATGAGGGGGAAAGGCAAGCTCAACAAGTTAGAGGAACCATGACAACATACTTTATCTCAGATATAAGAAAGACATAACTCATTACGTTGTCTTCCTTGTCCAACATCAACTCTTTAGCATGTCATATTTTAATGAGTGCTCCCAATCATAAAAGATGTCAATGATAATATATCTGTATGTGAAACCCCTCTTTCCTTATTACTTCCTATTAATTGCAACAATGACCAAAGCTATGTCTGCCAACTCCCAACAACTTTTAATCATCATACTCTTTCGATGTGAAGTCATTACTCTCAATAAGATCAATATGAACTTTTTGTTTCTTTTTGTTCTTTTCTTCTTTCTTTTATTCAACCAAGATTATGGCAAAACAATCAAGCCCTTGACTCAACACTAATTTTTATTATATATAGCTCACGGACTCGATTACATAGAGAGATCATAAAGCAAAACTCAAAACTAGATCATGCCATAAACTTTATTCTACTAGATCAAGATACTGTTGGGGAACGTAGTAATTTCAAAAAAATTCCTACGCACACGCAAGATCATGGTGATGCATAGCAATGAGAGGGGAGAGTGTGATCTACGTACCCTTGTAGACCGACAGCGGAAGCGTTAGCACAACGCGGTTGATGTAGTCGTACGTCTTCACGGCCCGACCGATCAAGCACCGAAACTACAGCACCTCCGAGTTCTAGCACACGTTCAGCTCGATGACGATCCCCGGACTCCGATCCAGCAAAGTGTCGGGGAAGAGTTCCGTCAGCACGACGGCGTGGTGACAATCTTGATGAACTACCGTCGCAGGGCTTCGCCTAAGCACCGCTATAATATTATCGAGGACTATGGTGGAAGGGGGCACCGCACACGGCTAAGAATATGATCACGTGGATCAACTTGTGTGTCTAGGGGTGCTCCCTGCCTCCGTATATAAAGGATCAAAGGGGGGGTGCGGCCGGCCAGGAGAGGGCGCGCCAGGAGGAGTCCTACTCCCTCCGGGAGTAGGATTCCCCCCCTTTCCTAGTTGGAATAGGATTCGGGAGGGGGAAAGAGGAGAGAGAGAAGGAAGGGGGGCGCCGCCCCCCTCTCCTTGTCCTATTCGGACTAGGGGGGAGGGGCGCGCGGCCCAGCCCTGGCCACCTCTCCTCTCTTCCACTAAAGCCCACTAAGGCCCATATACCTCCCGGGGGGTTCCGGTAACCTCCCGGTACTCCGGTAAAATCCCGATTTCACCCGGAACACTTCCGATATCCAAATATAGGCTTCCAATATATCAATATTTATGTCTCGATCATTTCGAGACTCCTCGTCATGTCCGTGATCACATCCGGGACTCCGAACAAACTTCGGTACATCAAAATGCATAAACTCATAATATAACTATCATCGAAACCTTAAGCGTGCGAACCCTACGGGTTCGAGAACAGTGTAGACATGACCGAGACACGTCTCCGATCAATAAGCAATAGCGGAACCTGGATGCTCATATTGGCTCCTACATATTCTACGAAGATCTTTTATCGGTCAAACCGCATAACAACATACGTTGTTCCCTTTGTCATCGGTATGTTACTTGCCCGAGATTCGATCGTCGGTATCTCAATACCTAGTTCAATCTCGTTACCGGCAAGTCTCTTTACTCGTTCTGTAATACATCATCTCACAACTAACTCATTAGTTGCAATGCTTGCAAGGCTTATGTGATGTGCATTACCGAGAGGGCCCAGAGATACCTCTCCGACAATCAGAGTGACAAATCCTAATATCGAAATACGCCAACCCAACATGTACCTTTGGAGACACCTGTAGAGCACCTTTATAATCACCCTTTTACGTTGTGACGTTTGGTAGCACACAAAGTGTTCCTCCAGCAAACGGGAGTTGCATAATCTCATAGTCATAGGAACATGTATAAGTCATGAAGAAAGCAATAGCAACATACTAAACGATCGGGTGCTAAGCTAATGGAATGGGTCATGTCAATCAGATCATTCACCTAATGATGTGATCCCGTTAATCAAATAACAACTCTTTGTTCATGGTTAGGAAACATAACCATCTTTGATTAACGAGCTAGTCAAGTAGAGGCATACTAGTGACACTCTGTTTGTCTATGTATTCACACATGTATTATGTTTCCGGTTAATACAATTCTAGCATGAATAATAAACATTTATCATGATATAAGGAAATAAATAATAACTTTATTATTGCCTCTAGGGCATATTTCTTCAGTCTCCCACTTGCACTAGAGTCAATAATCTAGATTACACAGTTAATGATTCTAACACCCATGGACCTTGTGCTGATCATGTTTTGCTCGTGGAAGAGGCTTAGTCAACGGGTCTGCAACATTCAGATCCGTATGTATCTTGCAAATCTCTATGTCTCCCACCTGGACTAGATCCCGGATGGAATTGAAGCGTCTCTTGATGTGCTTGGTTCTCTTGTGAAATCTGGATTCCTTGCCAAGGCAATTGCACCAGTATTGTCACAAAAGATTTTCATTGGACCCGATGCACTAGGTATGACACCTAGATCGGATATGAACTCCTTCATCCAGACTCCTTCATTTTGCTGCTTCCGAAGCAGCTATGTACTTCCGCTTCACACGTAGATCCCGCCACGACGCTTTGTTTAGAACTGCACCAACTGACAGCTCCACCGTTTAATGTAATACGTATCCGGTTTGCGATTTAGAATCGTCCGGATCAGTGTCAAAGCTGCATCAACGTAACCATTTACGATGAGCTCTTTGTCACCTCCATATACGAGAAACATATCCTTAGTCCTTTTCAGGTATTTCAGGATGTTCTTGACCGCTGTCCAGTGATCCACTCCTGGATTACTTTGGTACCTCCCTGCTAAGACTTATAGCAAGGCACACATCAGGTCTGGTACACAGCATTGCATACATGATAGAGCCTATGGCTGAAGCATAGGGAACATCTTTCATTTTCTCTCTATCTTCTGCAGTGGTCGGGCATTGAGTCTGACTCAACTTCACACCTTGTAACACAGGCAAGAACCCTTTCTTTGCTTGATCCATTTTGAACTTCTTCAAACTTTGTCAAGGTATGTGCTTTGTGAAAGTCCAATTAAGCGTCTTGATCTATCTCTATAGATCTTTATGCCTAATATGTAAGCAGCTTCACCGAGGTCTTTCATTGAAAAACTCTTATTCAAGTATCCCTTTATGCTATCCAGAAATTCTATATCATTTCCAATCAGTAATATGTCATCCACATATAATATCAGAAATGCTACAGAGCTCCCACTCACTTTCTTGTAAATACAGGCTTCTCCAAAAGTCTGTATAAAACCAAATGCTTTGATCACACTATCAAAGCGTTTATTCCAACTCCGAGAGGCTTGCACCAGTCCATAAATGGATCGCTGGAGCTTGCACACTTTGTTAGCTCCCTTTGGATCGAAAAAACCTTCTGGTTGCATCATATACAACTCTTCTTCCAGAAATCCATTCAGGAATGCAGTTTTGACATCCATCTGCCAAATTTCATAATCATAAAATGCGGCAATTGCTAACATGATTCGGACAGACTTAAGCATCGCTACGGGTGAGAAGGTCTCATCGTAGTCAATCCCTTGAACTTGCCGAAAACCTTTTTGCGACAAGTCGAGCTTTGTAGACAGTAATATTACCGTCAGCGTCAGTCTTCTTCTTGAAGATCCATTTATTCTCAATTGCTTGCCGATCATGGGCAAGTCAACCAAAGTCCATACTTTGTTCTCATACATGGATCCCATCTCAGATTTCATGGCTTCAAGCCATTTTGCGGAATCTGGGCTCACCATCGCTTCTTCATAGTTCGTAGGTTCATCATGATCTAGTAACATGACTTCCAGAACAGGATTACCGTACCACTCTGGTGCGGATCTTACTCTAGTTGATCTACGAGGTTCAGTAACAACTTGATCTGAAGTTTCATGATCATTATCAATTAGCTTCCCTCACTAATTGGTGTAGGTGTCACAGGAAACAGGTTCTGTGATGTACTCTTCCAATAAGGGAGTAGGTACAGTTACCTCGTCAAGTTCTACTTTCCTCCCACTCACTTCTTTCGAGAGAAACTCCTTCTCCAGAAAGTTTCCGAATTAGCAACAATGTCTTGGCCTCGGATCTGTGATAGAAGGTGTATCCCAATAGTCTCCTTTGGATATCCTATGAAGACACATTTCTCCGATTTGGGTCGAGCTTATCAGGTTGAAGCTTTTTCACATAAGCATCGCAGCCCCAAACTTTAAGAATGACAACTTTGGTTTCTTGCCAAACCACAGTTCATAAGGCGTCGTCTCAACGGATTTTGATGGTGCCCTATTTAACGTGAATGCAGCCGTCTCTAGAGCGTATCCCCAAAACGATAGCGGTAAATCAGTAAGAGACATCATAGATCGTACCATATCTAGTAAAGTACGATTACGACGTTCGGACACACCATTACGCTGTGGTGTTCCGGGTGGCGTGAGTTGCGAAACTATTCCACATTGTTTCAAATGTACACCAAACTCGTAACTCAAATATTCTCCTCCACGATCAGATCGTAGGAATTTTATTTTCTTGTTACGATGATTTTCAACTTCACTCTGAAATTCTTTGAACTTTTCAAATTCAGACTTGTGTTTCATTAAGTAGATATACCCATATCTGCTTAAGTCATCTGTGAAGGTGAGAAAATAACGATATCCGCCACGAGCCTCAACATTCATCGGACCACATACATCTGTATGTATGATTTCTAACAAATCTGTTGCTCTCTCCATAGTACCGGAAAAAGAGAGAGATCTTGCCCATGAGGCACGGTTCGCAAGTACCAAGTGATTCATAATCAAGTGGTTCCAAAAGTCCATCAGTATGGAGTTTCTTCATGCGCTTTACACCGATATGACCTAAACGGCAGTGCCACAAATAAGTTGCACTATCATTATCAACTCTGCATCTTTTGGCTTCTACATTATGAATATGTGTGTCACTACTATCGAGATTTAATAAGAATAGACCACTCTTCAAGGGTGCATGACCATAAAAGATATTACTCATATAAATAGAACAACCATTATTCTCTGATTTAAATGAATAACCGTCTCGCATCAAACAAGATCCAGATATAATGTTCATGCTTAACGCTGGCACCAAATAACAATTATTTAGGTCTAATATTAATCCCGAAGGTAGATGTAGAGGTAGCGTGCCGACTGCGATCACATCGACTTTGGAACCGTTTCCCACGCGCATCGTCACCTCGTCCTTAGCCAATCTTCGCTTAATCCGTAGTCCCTGTTTCGAGTTGCAAATATTAGCAACAGAACCAGTATCAAATACCCAGGTGCTACTGCGAGCATTAGTAAGGTACACATCAATAACATGTATATCACATATACCTTTGTTCACCTTGCCATCCTTCTTATCCGCCAAATACTTGGGGCAGTTCCGCTTCCAGTGACCAGTCTGCTTGCAGTAGAAGCACTCAGTTTCAGGCTTAGGTCCAGGTTTGGGTTTCTTCTCTTGAGCAGCAACTTGCTTGCTGTTCTTTTTGAAGTTCCCCTTCTTCTTCCCTTTGCCCTTTTTCTTGAAACTAGTGGTCTTGTTGACCATCAACACTTGATGCTCCTTCTTGATTTCTACCTCCGCAGCTTTCAGCATTGCGAAGAGCTCGGGAATAGTCTTATTCATCCCTTGCATATTATAGTTCATCACGAAGCTCTTGTAGCTTGGTGGCAGTGATTGGAGAATTCTGTCAATGACGCAATCATCTGGAAGATTAACTCCCAATTGAATCAAGTGATTATTATACCCAGACATTTTGAGTATATGCTCACTGACAGAACTGTTCTCCTCCATCTTGCAGCTATAGAACTTATTGGAGACTTCATATCTCTCAATCCGGGCATTTGCTTGAAATATTAACTTCAACTCCTGGAACATCTCATATGCTCCATGACGTTCAAAACGTCGTTGAAGTCCCGATTCTAAGCCGTAAAGCATGGCACACTGAACTATCGAGTAGTCATCAGCTTTGCTCTGCCAGACGTTCATAACATCTGGTGTTGCTCCAGCAGCAGGCCTGGCACCCAGCGGTGCTTCCAGGACGTAATTCTTCTGTGCAGCAATGAGGATAATCCTCAAGTTACGGACCCAGTCCGTGTAATTGCTACCATCATCTTTCAACTTTGCTTTCTCAAGGAACGCATTAAAATTCAACGGAACAACAGCACGGGCCATCTATCTACAATCAAACATAAACAAGCAAGATACTATCAGGTACTAAGTTCATGATAAATTTAGGTTCAATTAATCATATTACTTAAGAACTCCCACTTAGATAGACATCCCTCTAATCCTCTAAGTGATTACGTGATCCAAATCAACTAAACCATGTCCGATCATCACGTGAGATGGAGTAGTTTCATTGGTGAACATCGCTATGTTGATCATATCTGCTATATGATTCACGCTCGACCTTTCGGTCTCCGTGTTCCGAGGCCATATCTGTATATGCTTGGCTCGTCAAGTATAACCTGAGTATTCCGCGTGTGCAACTGTTTTGCACCCGTTGTATTTGAACGTAGAGCCTATCACACCCGATCATCACGTGGTGTCTCAGCACGAAGAACTTTCGCAATGGTGCATACTGAGGGAGAACACTTCTTGATAATTAGTGAGAGATCATCTTATAATGCTACCGTCAATCAAAGCAAGATAAGATGCATAAAAGATAAACATCACATGCAATCAATATAAGTGATATGATATGGCCATCATCATCTTGTGCTTGTGATCTCCATCTTCGAAGCACCGTCGTGATCACCATCGTCAACGGCGCGACACCTTGATCATCATCGTAGCATCGTTGTCGTCTTGCCAATCTTATGCTTCCACGACTATCACTACCGCTTAGTGGTAAAGTAAAGCATTACAGTGCAATTGCATTGCATACAATAAAGCGACAACCATATGGCTCATGCCAGTTGCCGATAACTCAGTTACAAAACATGATCATCTCATACAATAAAATTTAGCATCATGTCTTGACCATATCACATCACAACATGCCCTGCAAAAACAAGTTAGACGTCCTCTACTTTGTTGTTGCAAGTTTTACGTGGCTGCTACGGGCTTAAGCAAGAACCAATCTTACCTACGCATCAAAACCACAACGATAGTTTGTCAAGTTGGTGCTGTTTTAACCTTTGCAAGGACCGGGCGTAGCCACACTTGGTTCAACTAAAGTTGGAGAAACTGTCACCCGCTAGCCACCTTTGTGCAAAGCACGTCGGGAGAACCGGTCTCGCGTAAGCGTACGCGTAATGTCGGTCCGGGCCGCTTCGTCCAACAATACCGCCGAACCAAAGTATGACATGCTGGTAAGCAGTATGACTTATATCGCCCACAACTCACTTGTGTTCTACTCGTGCATATAACATCAACACATAAAACCTAGGCTCGGATGCCACTGTTGGGTTTCGTAGTAATTTCAAAAAATTTCCTACGCACACGCAAGATCATGGTGATGCATAGCAACGAGAGGGGAGAGTGTGATCTACGTACCCTTGTAGATCGACAACGGAAGCGTTAGCACAACGTGGTTGATGTAGTCGTACGTCTTCACGGCCCGACCGATCAAGCACCGAAACTACGGCACCTCCGAGTTCTAGCACACGTTCAGCTCGATGACGATCCCCGGACTCCGATCCAGCAAAGTGTCGGGGAAGAGTTCCGTCAGCACGACGGCGTGGTGACGATCTTGATGTACTACCGTCGCAGGGCTTCGCCTAAGCACCGCTACAATATTATCGAGGACTATGGTGGAAGGGGGCACCGCACACGGCTAAGAATATGATCACGTGGATCAACTTGTGTGTCTAGGGGTGCCCCTGCCTCCGTATATAAAGGATCAAAGGGGGGGTGCGGCCGGCCAGGAGGGCGCGCCAGGAGGAGTCCTACTCCTCCGGGAGTAGGATTCCCCCCTTTCCTAGTTGGAATAGGATTCGGGAAGGGGGAAGAGGAGAGAGAGAAGGAAGGGGGGGCGCCGCCCCCCTCTCCTTGTCCTATTCGGACTAGGGGGGGAGGGGCGCGCGGCCCAGCCCTGGCCACCTCTCCTCTCTTCCACTAAAGCCCACTAAGGCCCATATACCTCCCGGGGGGTTCCGGTAACCTCCCGGTACTCCGGTAAAATCCCGATTTCACCCGGAACACTTCCGATATCAAATAGGCTTCCAATATATCAATCTTATGTCTCGACCATTTCGAGACTCCTCGTCATGTCTATGATCACATCCGTGACTCCGAACAACCTTCCGTACATCAAAACATATAAACTCATAATATAACTTTCATCGAAACGTTAAGCGTGCGGACCCTACGGGTTCGAGAACTATGTAGACATGACCGAGACACGTCTCCGGTCAATAACCAATAGCGGAACCTGGATGCTCATATTGGATCCCACATATTCTACGAAGTTCTTTATCGGTCAGACCGCATAACAACATATGTTGTTCCCTTTGTCATCGGTATGTTACTTGCACGAGATTCGATCGTCGGTATCTCAATACCTAGTTCAATCTCGTTACCGGCAAGTCTCTTTACTCGTTTCGTAATACATCATCCCGCAACTAACTCATTAGTTGCAATGCTTGCAAGGCTTAAGTGATGTGCATTACCGAGAGGGCCCAGAGATACCTCTCCGACAATCAGAGTGACAAATCCTAATCTCGAAATACGCCCACCCAACAAGTACCTTCGGAGACACCTGTAGAGCACCTTTATAATCACCCAGTTACGTTGTGACATTTGGTAGCACACAAAGTGTTCCTTCGGTAAACGGGAGTTGCATAATCTCATAGTCATAGGAACATGTATAAGTTATGAAGAGAGCAATAGCAACATACTAAATGATCGGGTGCTAAGCTAACGGAATGGGTGAAGTCAATCACATCATTCTCCTAATGATGGTGATCCCCGTTAATCAATAAAACTCTTTGTCTATGGTTAGGAAACATAACCATCTTTGATCAACGAGCTAGCTAGTAGAGGCATACTAGTGACACTCTGATTTGTCCTATTGTATTCACAACATGTATTATGGTTTCCGGTTAATACAATTCTAGCATGAATAATAAACATTTATCATATATAAGGAAATAAGTAATAACTTTATTATTGCCTCTAGGGCATATTTCCTTCATCCATTAGCTTAGCACCCGATCGTTTAGTTTGTTGCTATTGCTTTCTTCATGACTTATACATGTTCCTATGACTATGAGATTATGCAACTCCCGTTTGCCAAAGGAACACTTTGTGTGCTACCAAACGTCACAACGTAACTGGGTGATTATAAAGGTGCTCTACAGGTTGTCTCCAAAAGGTACATGTTGGGTTGGCGTATTTCGAGATTAGGATTTGTCACTCCGATTGTCGGAGAGGTATCTCTGGGCCCTCTCGGTAATGCACATCACATAAGCCTTGCAAGCATTGCAACTAATGAGTTAGTTGCGAGATGATGTATTACGAAACGAGTAAAGAGACTTGCCGGTAATGAGATTGAACTAGGTATTGAGATACCGACGATCGAATCTTGGGCAAGTAACATACCGATGACAAAGGGAACAATGTATGTTGTTATGCGGTCTGACCGATAAAGATCTTCGTTGAATATGTGGGAGCCAATATGATCATCCAGTTTCCGCTATTGGTTATTGACCGAGACCGTGTCTCGGTCATGTCTTACATTGTTTCTCGAACCGTAGGGTCCGCACGCTTAAAGTTACGATGACAGTTTCATTATGAGTTTATGTATTTTGATGTACCGAAGGTTGTTCGGAGTCCCGGATGTGATCATGGACATGACGAGGAGTCTCGAAATGGTCGAGACATAAAGATCGATATATTGGAAGCCTATATTTGGATATCGGAATCGTTCCGGGTGAAATCGGGATTTTACCGGAGTACCGGGGGGTTACCGGAACCCCCCCGGGGGTTATTGGGCCTACATGGGCCCTAAGGGAGAAGAGGAAAGGAGGCAAGAGGTGGCCGCACGCCCCTCCCCTCCCTAGTCCGAATAGGACAACGATAGGGGGGCGGCGGCCCCCCTTTCCTTTTCCTCTTCCTCCTCTTTCCCACTTCTCCTTCTCCAACTAGGAAAGAAGGGAGTCCTACTCCCGGTGGGAGTAGGACTCGCCCTTGGCGCGCCCTCCTTGGCCGGCCGCCACCTCCCCTTGGCTCCTTTATATACGGTGGCAGGGGCACCCTAGAACACACAAGTTGATCTTCGTGATCGTTCCTTAGCCGTGTGTGGTGCCCCCCTCCACCATATTCCACCTCGGTCATATTGTAGCGGTGCTTAGGCGAAGCCCTGCGACGGTTGCACATCAAGATCGTCACCACGCCGTCTTGCTGACAGAACTCCTCCCCGAAGCTTTGCTGGATCGGAGCCTGGGGAGCGTCATCGAGCTGAACGTGTGCCAAGAACTCGGAGGTGCCGGAGTAACGGTGCTTGGATCGGTTGAACCGGGAAGACGTACGACTACTTCCTCTACGTTGCATCAACACATGCGCTTCGGTCTACGAGGGTACGTAGACAACACTCTCCCCTCTCGTTGCTATGCATCACCATGATCTTGCGTGTGCGTAGGAATTTTTTTGAAATTACTACGTTCCCCAACAGTGGTATCAGAGCCTAGGTTTTATGGTTTGATGTTATATGCACGAGTAGAACACAAGTGAGTTGTGGGCGATATAAGTCATACTGCTTACCAGCATGTCATACTTTGGTTCGGCGGTATTGTTGGATGAAGCGGCCCGGACCGACATTACGCGTACGCTTACGCGAGACTGGTTCTACCGCCGTGCTTTGCACACAGGTGGCTGGCGGGTGTCAGTTTCTCCAACTTTAGTTGAACCGAGTGTGGCTACGCCCGGTCCTTGCGAAGGTTAAAACAGCACCAACTTGACAAACTATCGTTGTGGTTTTGATGCGTAGGTAAGATTGGTTCTTGCTTAAGCCCGTAGCAGCCACGTAAAACTTGCAACAACAAAGTAGAGGACGTCTAACTTGTTTTTGCAGGGCATGTTGTGATGTGATATGGTCAAGACATGATGCTAAATTTTATTGTATGAGATGATCATGTTTTGTAACCGAGTTATCGGCAACTGGCAGGAGCCATATGGTTGTCGCTTTATTGTATGCAATGCAATCGCGCTGTAATGCTTTACTTTATCACTAAGCGGTAGCGATAGTCGTGGAAGCATAAGATTGGCGAGACGACAACGATGCTACGATGGAGATCAAGGTGTCGCGCCGGTGACGATGGTGATCATGACGGTGCTTCGGAGATGGAGATCACAAGCACAAGATGATGATGGCCATATCATATCACTTATATTGATTGCATTTGATGTTTATCTTTTATGCATCTTATCTTGCTTTGATTGACGGTAGCATTATAAGATGATCTCTCACTAAATTTCAAGATAAAAGTGTTCTCCCTGAGTATGCACCGTTGCCAAAGTTCGTCGTGCCCAGACACCACGTGATGATCGGGTGTGATAAGCTCTACGTCCATCTACAACGGGTGCAAGCCAGTTTTGCACACGCAGAATACTCAGGTTAAACTTGACGAGCCTAGCATATGCAGATATGGCCTCGGAACACTGGAGACCGAAAGGTCGAGCATGAATCATATAGTAGATATGATCAACATAACGATGTTCACCATTGAAAACTACTCCATCTCACGTGATGATCGGTTATGGTTTAGTTGATTTGGATCACGTAATCACTTAGAAGATTAGAGGGATGTCTATCTAAGTGGGAGTTCTTAAGTAATATGATTAATTGAACTTAAATTTATCATGAACTTAGTCCCTGATAGTATCTTGCTTGTTTATGTTGATTGTAGATAGATGGCCGTGCTGTTGTTCCGTTGAATTTTAATGCGTTCCTTGAGAAAGCAAAGTTGAAAGATGATGGTAGCAATTACACGGACTGGGTCCGTAACTTGAGGATTATCCTCATTGCTGCACAGAAGAGTTACGTCCTGGAAGCACCGCTGGGTGCCAGGCCTGCTGCTGATGCAACTGACGACGTTAAGAACGTCTGGCAGAGCAAAGCTGATGACTACTCGATAGTTCAATGTGCCATGCTTTACGGCTTAGAACCGGGACTTCAACGACGTTTTGAACGTCATGGGGCATATGAGATGTTCCAGGAGTTGAAGTTAATATTCCAGCAGAATGCCCGGATTGAGAGATATGAAGTCTCCAATAAATTCTATAGCTGCAAGATGGAGGAGAATAGTTCTGTCAGTGAGCATATACTCAAGATGTCTGGGTATTGTAATCACTTGATTCAACTGGGAGTTATCTTCCGGATGATAGCGTCATTGACAGAATTCTCCAATCACTTCCACCTAGCTACAAGAGCTTCATGGTGAACTATAATATGCGAGGGATGGATAAGACAATTCCCGAGCTCTTCGCAATGTTAAAGGCTGCGGAGGTAGAAATCAAGAAGGAGCATCAAGTGTTGATGGTCAACAAGACCACTAGTTTCAAGAAAAAGGGCAAAGGGAAGAAGAAGGGGAACTTCAAGAAGAACAGCAAGCAAGTTGCTGCTCAAGAAAGAAACCCAAGTCTGGACCTAAGCCTGAAACTGAGTGCTTCTACTGCAAGCAGACTGGTCACTGGAAGCGGAACTGCCCCAAGTATTTGGCGGATAAGAAGGATGGCAAGGTGAACAAAGGTATATGTGATATACATGTTATTGATGTGTACCTTACTAATGCTCGCAGTAGCACCTGGGTATTTGATACTGGTTCTGTTGCTAATATTTGCAACTTGAAACAGGGACTACGGATTAAGCGAACACTGGCAAAGGACGAGGTGACATGCGCGTGGGAAATGGTTCAAAGTCGATGTGATCGCGGTCGGCACGCTACCTCTACATCTACCTTCGGGATTAGTATTAGACCTAAATAATTGTTATTTGGTGCCAGCGTTGAGCATGAACATTATATCTGGATCTTGTTTGATGCGAGACGTTATTCATTTAAATCAGAGAATAATGGTTGTTCTATTTATATGAGTAATATCTTTTATGGTCATGCACCCTTGAAGAGTGGTCTATTTTTATCTCTGAATCTCGATAGTAGTGACACACATATTCATAATGTTGAAGCCAAAAGATGCAGAGTTGATAATGATAGTGCAACTTATTTGTGGCACTGTCCGTTTAGGTCATATCGGTGTAAAGCGCATGAAGAAACTCCATACTGATGGACTTTTGGAACCACTTGATTATGAATCACTTGGTACTTGCGAACCGTGCCTCATGGGCAAGATGACTAAAACACCGTTCTCCGGTACTATGGAGAGAGCAACAGATTTGTTGGAAATCATACATACAGATGTATGTGGTCCGATGAATGTTGAGTCTCGTGGCGGATATCGTTATTTTCTCACCTTCACAGATGATTTAAGCAGATATGGGTATATCTACTTAATGAAGCATAAGTCTGAAACATTTGAAAAGTTCAAAGAATTTCAGAGTGAAGTTGAAAATCATCGTAACAAGAAAATAAAGTTTCTACGATCTGATCGTGGAGGAGAATATTTGAGTTACGAGTTTGGTCTACATTTGAAACAATTGCGGAATAGTTTCGCAACTCACGCACCGGAACACACAGCGTAATGTGTGTCGAAACGTCGTAATCGTACTTACTAGATATGGTGTCGATCTATGATGTCTCTTACTGATTTACGCGCTATCTTTTGGGGATATGCTTAGAGACGGCGCATTCACAGTTAATAGGCACCATCCGAAATCCGTTGAGAACCTTATGAACTGGTTTGGCAAGAAACCAAGTTGTCGTTTTCGAAAGTTTGGGGCTGCGATGCCTTATGTGAAAAGATTTTCAACCTGATAAGCGCGAACCCAAATCGGAGAAATGTGTCTCATAGGATACCCAAAGGAGACTGTTGGGTACACCTTCTATACAGATCCGAAGGCAAGACATTCGTTGGAAAGAATGGATCTTTTCTAGAAAGGAGTTTCTCTCGAGAAGTGAGTGGGAGAAAGTGGAACTGATGAGGTACTATACTGCTCCTCTATTGGAAAGTAGTTCATCACAGAAACCGGTTTCTGTGACGCCTACACCAATTAGTGAGGAAGTTAATGATGATGATCATGGAACTTCAGATCAAGTTACTACTGAACCTCGTAGATCAACCAGAGTAAGATCCGCACCAGAGTGGTACGGTAATCCTGTTCTGGAAGTCATGCTACTAGATCATGATGAACCTACGAACTATGAAGAAGCGATGGTGAGCCCAGATTCCGCAAAATGGCTTGAAGCCATGAAATCTGAGATGGGATCCATGTATGAGAACAAAGTGTGGACTTTGGTTGACTTGCCCGATGATCGGCAAGCAATTGAGAATAAATGGATCTTCAAGAAGAAGACTGACGCTGACGGTAATGTTACTGTCTACAAAGCTCGACTTGTTGCGAAAGGTTTTCGACAAGTTCAAGGGATTGACTACGATGAGACTTTCACCCGTAGCGATGCTTAAGTCTGTCCGAATCATGTTAGCAATTGCCGCATTTTATGATTATGAAATTTGGCAGATGGATGTCAAAACTGCATTCCTGAATGGATTTCTGGAAGAAGAGTTGTATATGATGCAACCAGAAGGTTTTGTCGATCCAAAGGGAGCTAACAAAGTGTGCAAGCTCCAGCGATCCATTTATGGACTGGTGCAAGCCTCTCGGAGTTGGAATAAACGCTTTGATAGTGTGATCAAAGCATTTGGTTTTATACAGACTTTTGGAGAAGCCTGTATTTACAAGAAAGTGAGTGGGAGCTCTGTAGCATTTCTAATTTATATGTGGATGACATATTGTTGATTGGAAATGATATAGAATTTCTGGATAGCATAAAGGGATACTTGAATAAGAGTTTTTCAATGAAAGACCTCGGTGAAGCTGCTTATATTGGGCATCAAGATCTATAGAGATAGATCAAGACGCTTAATTGGACTTTCACAAAGCACATACCTTGACAAAGTTTTGAAGAAGTTCAAAATGGATCAAGCAAAGAAAGGGTTCTTGCCTGTGTTACAAGGTGTGAAGTTGAGTAAGACTCAATGCCCGACCACTGCAGAAGATAGAGAGAAAATGAAAGATGTTCCCTATGCTTCAGCCATAGGCTCTATCATGTATGCAATGCTGTGTACCAGACCTGATGTGTGCCTTGCTATAAGTCTAGCAGGGAGGTACCAAAGTAATCCAGGAGTGGATCACTGGACAGCGGTCAAGAACATCCTGAAATACCTGAAAAGGACTAAGGATATGTTTCTCGTTTATGGAGGTGACAAAGAGCTCATCGTAAACGGTTACGTTGATGCAAGCTTTGACACTGATCCGGACGATTCTAAATCGCAAACCGGATACGTGTTTACATTGAACGGTGGAGCTGTCAGTTGGTGCAGTTCTAAACAAAGCTTGTGGCGGGATCTACATGTGAAGCGGAGTACATAGCTGCTTCGGAAGCAGCAAATGAAGGAGTTGGATGAAGGAGTTCATATCCGATCTAGGTGTCATACCTAGTGCATCGGGTCCAATGAAAATCTTTTGTGACAATACTGGTGCAATTGCCTTGGCAAAGGAATCCAGATTTCACAAGAGAACCAAGCACATCAAGAGATGCTTCAATTCCATCCGGGATTAAGTCCAGGTGGGAGACATAGAATTGGCAAGATACATACGGATCTGAATGTTGCAGACCCGTTGACTAAGCCTCTTCACGAGCAAAACATGATCAGCACCAAGGCTCCATGGGTGTTAGAATCATTACTGTGTAATCTAGATTATTGACTCTAGTGCAAGTGGGAGACTGAAGGAAATATGCCCTAGAGGCAATAATAAAGTTATTATTTATTTCCTTATATCATGATAAATGTTTATTATTCATGCTAGAATTGTATTAACCGGAAACATAATACATGTGTGAATACATAGACAAACAGATTGTCACTAGTATGCCTCTACTTGACTAGCTCGTTGATCAAAGATGGTTATGTTTCCTAACCATAGACATGAGTTGTCATTTGATTAATGGGGTCACATCATTAGGAGAATGATGTGATTGACATGACCCATTCCGTTAGCTTAGCACATGATCGTTTAGTTTGTTGCTATTGCTTTCTTCATGACTTATACATGTTCCTATGACTATGAGAATATGCAACTCCCGTTTACCGGAGGAACACTTTGTGTGCCACCAAACGTCACAATGTAACTGGGTGATTATAAAGGTGCTCTACAGGTGTCTCTGAAGGTACTTGTTGGGTTGGCGTATTTCGAGATTAGGATTTGTCACTCCGATTGTCGGAGAGGTATCTCTGGGCCCACTCGGTAATGCACATCACTATAAGCCTGCAAGCATTGCAACTAATGAGTTTAGTTGCGGATGATGTATTACAGAACGAGTAAAGAGACTTGTCGGTAACGAGATTGAACTAGGTATTGAGATACCGACGATCGAATCTCGGCAAGTAACATACCGATGACAAAGGGAACAACATATGTTGTTATGCGGTCTGACCGATAAAGATCTTCGTAGAATATGTGGGAGCCAAGATGAGCATCCAGGTTCCGCTATTGGTTATTGACCGGAGACGTGTCTCGGTCATGTCTACATTGTTCTCGAACCCGTAGGGTCCGCACGCTTAAGGTTTTGATGACAGTTATATTATGAAGTTTATATTTTGATGTACCGAAGATTGTTCGGAGTCCCGGATGTGATCACGGACATGACGAGGAGTCTCGAAATGGTCGAGACATAAAGATTGATATATTGGAAGCCTATATTTGGATATCGGAAGTGTTCCGGGTGAAATCAGGGATTTTACCGGAGTACCGGGAGGTTACCGGAACCCCCCGGAATTAATGGGCCTGGTGGAAGAGAGGAGAGGCGGCCAGGGCTGGGCCGCGCGCCCCTCCCCCTAGTCCGAATAGGACAAGGAGAGGGGGCGGCGCCCCTTCCTTCTCTCCCTCCTCTTTCCCCCTCCCGAATCCTATCCAACTAGGAAGGGGGGGTGGGGGTCCTACTCCCGGTGGGAGTAGGACTCCTCCTGGCGCGCCCTCTCCCTGGCCGGCCGCACCCCCCTTGCTCCTTTATATACAGGCAGGGGGCACCCCATAGACACAACAATTGATCTTGATCTTTTAGCCGTGTGCGGTGCCCCCTCCACCATAGTCCACCTCGATATACTGTAGCGGTGCTTAGGCGAAGCCCTGCGTCGGTAGAACATCAACATCGTCACCACGCCGTCGTGCTGAAAACTCTCCCTCAACACTCGGCTGGATCGGAGTTCGAGGGACGTCATCGGGCTGAACGTGTGCTGAACTCGGAGGTGCCGTTTCGGTACTTGATCGGTCGGATCGTGAAGACGTACGACTACATCAACCGCGTGTGCTAACGCTTCCGCTTTGTCTACGAGGGTACGTGGACAACACTCTCCCTCTCGTTGCTATGCATCACCATGATCTTGCGTGTGCGTAGGATTTTTTTGAAATTACTACGTTCAACAGGGCGCAGCCCCCACCTCGTGGACAGGTGGAGGCCCCCCTAACGTGGATCTTCCTTCCAGTATTTATTATATATTCCAAAATAATTCTCCGTTGATTTTCAGGTCATTCGAGAACTTTTTTTCTGCACAAAAATAACATATGGCAATTCTGCTGAAAACAACGTTAGTCCGGGTTAGTTCTATTCAAATCATGCAAGTTAGAGTCCAAAACAAGGGCAAAAGTGTTTGGAAAAGTAGATACGACAGAGACGTATCAACTCCCCCAAGCTTAAACCTTTGCTTGTCCTCAAGCAATTCAGTTGATAAACTGAAAGTGATAAAGAAAAACTTTTACAAACTCTGTTTTCTCTTGTTGTTGTAAATATGTAAAGCCAGCATTCAAGTTTTCAGCAAAGATTATGAACTAACCATATTCACAATAACATTTAGGTCTCATGTTTACTCATATCAATGGCATAATCAACTAGCAAGCAATAATAATAAATCTCGGATGACAACACTTTCTCAAAACAATCATGATATGATATAACAGGATGGTATCTCGCTAGCCTTTCTGAGACCGCAAAACATAAATGCAGAGCACCTTTAAAGATCAAGGACTGACTAGACATTGTAATTCATGGTAAAAGTGATCCAGTCAAGTCATACTCAATGTAAACTAACAGTAATGGATGCAGATGACATGGGTGCTCTGTGCTTTTTAATAAGAGGATGATGACTCAACATAAAAGTAAATGGATAGGCCCTTCGCAGAGGGAAGCAGGGATTTGTAGAGGTGCCAGAGCTCAGTTTTGAAATAGACATGAATAATATTTTGAGCGGTATACTTTCATTGTCAACATAACAACCAAGAGATGGCGATATCTTCCATACTACACACATTATAGGCGGTTCCCAAACAGAATGGTAAAGTTTATACTCCCCCTCCACCAACAAGCATCAATCCATGGCTTTCTCGAAACAACTAGTGACTCCAACTAACAAGAGTCCCGAGGGAGTTTTGTTTGCAGTTATTTTGATTTGATTTGCATAAAGCATGGGACTGGGCATCCCGGTGACCAGCCACTTTCTACATGAGCTATTTGAGCATACAAAACAGAATGTTGATTTGAAGGTTTAGAGTTTGGCACATACAATTTACTTGGAACGGCAGGTAGATACCGTATATAGGTAGGTATGGTGGACTCATATGGACAACTTTGGGGTTTATGGAATTGGATGCACAAGCAGTATTCCCGCTTAGTACAAGTGAAGGCTAGCAAAAGACTGGGAAGCGACCAGCTAGAGAGCGACAACAGTCATGAACATGCATTAAAATTAATCAACACCGAATGCAAGCATGAGTAGGATATAATGCACCATGAACATAAATATCATAGAGGCTATGTTGATTTTGTTTCAACTACATGCGTGAACATGTGCCAAGTCAAGCCACTCGAATCGTTCAAAAGAGGATACCACCCTATCATACCACATCACAACCATTTTAATAGCATGTTGGCACGCAAGGTAAACCATTATAAGCTCCTAGCTAATTAAGCATGGCATAAGCAACTATAATCTCTAATTGTCATTGCAAACATGTTTATTCATAATAGGCTGAATCAGGAACGATGAACTAATCATATTTACAAAAACAAGAGAGGTCGAGTTCATACCAGCTTTTCTCATCTCAATAAGTTCATCATATAATCATCATTATTGCCTTTCACTTGCACGACCGAATAGTGTGGATAATAATAATAGTGCACATGCATTGGACTAAGCTGGAATCTGCAAGCATTCAATTCAAGAGAGAAGACAAGGTAATATGGGCTCTTTGTCAGATCAACAATAATGCATATAAGAGCCACTTTAACCATTTTAATTATGGTCTTCTCCTCTCGACCCCCAAAGAACAAGAAAAGAAATAAAACTATTTACATGGGAAAGCTCCCAACAAGCAAAAGAAGAACGAGAAATCTTTTTGGGTTTTCTTTTTAATTACTACTACAAGCATGGAAAGTAAACTAATTAAAAGCTACAACTAATTTTTTTTTTTTTTCTTAAGGTTTATTAAACACACAAGAAGAAAGCATAAAAAGGAAAATAAACTAGCATGGATGATACAATGAAAAAGTATGAGCACCGACAACTAGCAATGAGTGTGTGAACATGAATGTAATGTCGGTGAGAAATACGTACTCCCCCAAGCTTAGGCTTTTGGCCTAAGTTGGTCTATGGCCACGGCTGGCCTGGCGGATATCCAAAGTAATAGTTGGGGTCGTACTGAGAAGAATCCCCCTGGTGCCACTGGTTGGCGATCTCTTCCGGATTCCACTGATAAACAGACTGCCGGTGAGGATCAAATTGTGGTTCTGGCTCTGGCTCTCTAGCTGGTGTGGGGTTTCGGTAGGCATGAATGGCCTCCGGTGAAACAAGGTACTTTCCTGCAGATAAGTCAAACAAAGAAGGAGCAGGCAAGGTAATAGTCTCAGGGTGATTTTTATCAAATATCAGCTTGTACTTAAGCATCTTTTCCTTATTCTTAACGATAAAATCATGTGCTACCATACTCTTATAGTCTAGAAAAACAGGAGGCAACAACTTCTCTTCCTTCTCATAATGCCTAATAGGTATGTTAAAGTGTGCAACGAGGCGCGAGGCGAAGATGCCTCCAAGGACGGGGCCCTTAGTACGGTTAAGATTTAAAATCTTTGCAACGATAGTGCCCATACTAAATGTGTCATCACAGAACAATGCATGGAACAAAATAACAATATCATGGGCACTAAGGTTGCCACAGTTTCTGCAACCAATTAAGCATCTACTAGCAAATATTGCGAAGTAACGAAAAACAGGAAAATGTATGCTAGTAATTCTTGCATCGAAAACTTTCCTCGTTTCCCCTACAGCAATTGTATCAATAAACCCTTCCACATCGTCACAATGTGGTTCCTCTACGCTGCCCTCGAAAGGGGTCAAACAAACCCGACAGAAATCATGAAGTGACATCTCCTTATGCTCATCATATAAATAAAATTCCACCGTAGGTGGTGAGCTCCTAGCAGTGGAAATGAAAGTTTTGCACAAAGATATTGGTGAGTAAGAGATATTGTTCGCATTGGTCGTGGAGGAAGGCGGTGAGGCCTGCATTCTCAGCCAATTCATAGAAATCATCATAAATCCCGGCTACTCTCAAGAAATCATCACAAGGCCATTCACATGGCCGAACCTCCGCGGTGCGAGGAAGATTATATTTGGGCCTCTTATCCTCCTCACTTTTCTTATCCTTCGAGCTTCGGCTCGATGAGCCCCTCAAAAATCTCTTCATCTTTTTCTGAAAATTTTAGTAACTTCAAAATAAAAGTGAACCAAGCTTAACAAAATTGATAGAAACTACTCCCACATGTGCCTAGAGGATATATCATGCATTAAAAACTACTTTTGACCATATAAATTTGACATGCAAGCTCAAGAACTGGGTCACCTAAGTAGCAAAAATTTGCAATGAATAAAGAACTAGGACAAAAACTAATTGGACCATTGGAGGAGTCACATACCAAGGAATAATCCCCCAAAGAAGTTTTGTGAATGGAGCTTTGAGCTAGGAGATCGAAAATGGCAGCAAGATGAGCTTGAACTCGGGTTTGAGCTGGCTAGTGATGTTTGTGGGAGGAAGAAGGAGTATGTGGTAGTTGGAATAAGTGGAGGGGAGCAACCGTGGGCCCACGAGGCAGGGGGGCGCGCCTAGGGGTGTAGGGCGCGCCCTCCAGCCTCGTGGCCAGGTGCTTGCTCCCCCTGCTGTGTTCTCAGTGCCAAATATTCTCAAATATTCCAGAAAAAATCATATTTAAATTTTAGGGCATTTGGAGAACTTTTATTTTTGGGGTATTTTTTATTGCATGGATAATTCAGAAAATAGACAGAAATTAATTTTTTTGCTTTATTTAATATAAATAACAGAAAGTAAAAAGAGGGTACAAAGAGTTGTGTTTTCTAAATTCATCCATCTCATGCTTA